>NW_012027843.1:326084-526519 GCF_000956235.1 Wasmannia auropunctata
GGGGAAGAAGAAAAAGAGATTTTTCTGCAAAGGACGGGATTAATAATCTTATTCATGAGTGACCGCAGGCCGGCGCCGAACAGCGCCGGTACTGTGACGGAACCTCCGTTAGTTCCCACCGGAGCCCGAGCTACCTGTTATCCTCTGCCTGCTAAATTATGTTTTTTAATTAAATCCATCGTAAAGGAGCGGCTCGCCTGTATACCTCACTCTCGCCGCCCTTCTCTCAGCCCCCGAGTCTCTCCTATTCCCTTCTCGCACGCCGCGTTACGAAAGAGCCGATCGTATGTCCGAGAGTGTCTACGCCGGGTAACCGTGGCTCGAGGCCAAAACAGGGAGCTATCCAAATTTATTCGGCTATCCTATAGCTCGAGAGGCATCTCCTACTTCGCCTCCTTTTTGCTCCTCCTCCCGACGATATCGAATTTTTTTTTATATATTTTTTTTACCGCGGACCCTCGACAAATTTCAAATCGCCCTTGGAGCCAATGATTTCCGGGTAAAGATGTAAAAATCGGGTTCGACGTGTTGTAGGATATCTCCCTGTTTGACATACTCTACTGTTAATTTGTGATAAATTCCACACCTTTGATCAATTATTGATCAATCCTCACAAGATCGATTACTAAATCATTATGTCCGCATAAGCAAAGTACAAATTGGCACTTTTAGCTTCAGATTAAAGAGAACGCCAAGCCGTTATACGCTGGGCAAACAGTGAAAAAGAAGCGAATGGAAATAGGGGGCAGACAGAGGAGAAGGACTACCAATTCATTAGCTCTCGTAAATCCGTCGCCCCCGCCGGCGTTGAATATTAAGCGGGCATTACATGGTCCGGTTATAACTCGCAGCCAGTTAACGCCGATATCATCCTCCCGACCTTCCGCACTCCTCCGGAGTGCAGCGCACGGTTATTCCGATGCGCTCTTCCGAGCACGAATCTACGGGTACGAGAAATCGCGACGACGCGTCGGTTTCGACGGCGAAAAGCTCGTTAACGCCGCCGCTCCGATCGGTGTTTCCGGCAAAAATTGGCGATACGTTTTTCAAACTTTACGTCTTCATTAGGATAATGAGGGCGGGCGTAAATCTCGAGGGTCACGTCGCTTGTATGCGCGCGCGCGCGCGCGCGAACGGTCGAGAGTGCATTTTCAGAAGGCCCTTGTCGAGGGACGACGGAAGCGGCCGCACATTTGCATAGAGTAATTTAGTGGTACATAAAATTCCGCAGCCAATTAGCGCCGGAGTGTCCGATCTATCGCCCGGTCGGCCGTTTTACCGCGTTCGCACGCCGCGGAATGCTTCTAATTTGGGAAGACTTGGGTGACCCCCTTAAGAGCGCGGAGACATTCTCGCCCCATTAAAAAGCCCGTGCTTCTCTTCGCGCGCGGGGCTTTATCATCTTATACGAAATTTTACTGTCAGACGAATGCTCTACCCGCGCCGCTTTTATACGTCCCAGACTATTATTCGGCGGCCACACACGCTAATATTCATATTCGCGGAAAAGTTTTTATCCTTCGGACGAAGGCTCCAGCGACGATATGCCAGAAATTGCATCTAATTAAAATATTAATAGACTGAAAATATTATATAAATATTATATGAATATACGACGCTAGATATGTATATTGCTAAAAATGTATTGTCTATCTCGTTAAAGGTCTCTCATTATTAGCTAACGTTGCTGTAACGATACAACACAAAGCGTATAATATTTACATACAGAAAGAGTTTGGCTATTTCTCATTTAAATCGTTACGCTCCATATTTATTACTATTTCCTACAAGTTATAACAAGATATCGCCGCGGGGCAGGCGAGCGTTATATCGGTCGACGCTCATTGACTCGCAATTCCACGAAATCGAAGGCTATTCGTAATCGCTAGGTCTCTACAAAGCTCACCGGAGCTTCGCACGGAAGCGGATCAAGCACGGAAAGCGCGAAACGTTGTATGTCGGAAGCCCGTGCATTAGCATATAGACGGAGTTGCCTCCTGGCGATGGGTGTCGGGTAGGTAGGTAGCCACGAGGGGCTCTTATTTATTAACGATGTATTCTTCACCGCTACGCCGTATTTGCTCACTTTGTTCTCGTTAATCCTTTCCACCTTCCTCCGGCCGTGAGGTCTCCGCGCGGAACTACTCGACTAAATAAAACCAATTTGACCGGGATGGGGTAGGAGCGTATGCGGTAGCCGTCAAAGGATGACTAAGCCGGACAGGTTGATTAACTCACTGATGCACTATTCAATTTCGATCTGATATCTGAAAATTCCATATAATAAAACGCGATGCGATGACGAAGCCTTTTTAATACAAATTATTCAAGAGTAATTGAAATAAAAGAACAGCACTCTTGTGAACTCATGAGAAATTGAAATTTATGTAATTATCAATTCCTTTTTTCTGCCTACACGTACAGAGATGAGAGAGTTGAGAAAGAGACGGAGGGGGAGATTTATATATCACTGAAATGGACAAAATATTACTTCGCGTCGTCCGCTTATTCTCCCTCTGTATACAATTTATGCTTTCCTAAATGTTCATTCAGTTATTTATTACTTATATGTTACAAATTGCTTCAAATGCCGTCTGATCAATCGCGTCGTAAACGGAGTATTATAATTTCGAAAATACTGGCCATGGCATCCCTGCCGAAGTGTTCCGAAAGGACACTCGTTGTGCCTCGGAGCGTTTAATAAATTTCTCTATCTACGCGCCACCATTCACGCGGACGTTCACAGCTGTTCGTAACTCGCGGGGACTCGTGAACGACAAATAATTTCCGAATAGCGCGCCGGGCTCGGGTCTTCTTATTATGACGCGTGAAAGGCGCGCGGTCGTAAGCACGCCTTTATCAGCCGTTTCAGGTAGACTAGCGACGGTTCGTCTCACGATCGTTTCGCCCTCCTAGACGTGTCTACCGAAAAACCTCCCTCCCCCCTCCCCCGTCCTCGTATATTTCGAGTTTTATAGTCGCAGCTACACGGTGGTCCCGGGCGGCGGCTTTCTTTCAATTACGAAAGTTCCACGTAGAATCGACGTGTAAATAGCGTCGACGCCGGATTGCTTGGCAGAATCATAGGCCGATAAATTAGGCCTGTATTAGCATTTAAACGATGGAGCGGTCCATCGGCGATCTCGATGGCTCTCGATTACTGCGAGAACCGCGAAACGAGAAGAGAAACGAGACACGGCCGTGCCATCTCCCGCCGTTGCTACCATCGATTGAACGAAGGACCCCCGTCCAGCGCGACCCCCGTCCTTCGTCAATCGAAAAAGAGAAAAAGGAATACCCGTCATCATCTTCGGAATCGCTTTCACCGTAAACGCTCGCGTTATATACGGTTCATTTTCAGAGGTGATTTTCTCACGTTAAGGTAATTTCTCACGTGGTATTTTCATCGCATATTTTATTAAGCGCGATAAAGCGTTTATAACTTTAACACTAATGCATATAACGTTCCGCTAAGAACAGAAATGTTGGAATGTTAACGGTAACAGCCTTCTAGAATATAATAGCGAATAGACCGAAGGCCAGACGAGTACATATTAATATTTGATAGCTATCGTGTGTCCATGAGAATACGCTGAAGTAATTACGAGCTCACTTGCTCTCCCACATTCACGCTTCGTGAACTGAATTTCGAAGACAAACTTTAAATAATTCATGGAAACGCGTATATGGAGTTGTCGAGATCGGTCTTTTTGTTTTGGCTCGCTGCGCTATCGCATTTGTAGAGTAACGCGGGTAAAGTTGCACGCCGGATCGTGAAAGGTCCGTGTGATTATGCATGTGATTATTTTTTCTCGCAACCTAGCAAACGGTCCAGATGACAACGAGACAGACAAGATTAGAGAGAGAGGAGGGGGGGGAGGGAGGGAGGGAGGGAGGTACCCTCTTCGAGAGACGCGCTCTCCTGAAGATCAGCGGCCACACACGCTGCTCCTTGTATCACCTGCTGCCGAGCGATATTATTTATCCGGAGCATTTCCGAGACGACCGCGCCGATAAGAAGGCAGCGCCGTTTAGGAGACGGCGCCGTAATATAGTCGCGGGGACGTTTTACGAGACGCAAAAGAGCCGACTGAACGTATGCGGCACTCGGACGAGTCGAGCGGAGATGAGGCGCGCGCGAGCTGATAAATTTACGCCAGGCGGCTCGCCTGTGATCGCCGTAAGTGGCCCTTTTACGACGGGAGGTTACATTGAAGCGCGGAATACACGTCCGCCCGATACGCGCCCGTCTCTCGCGCGCGGAAATCACGAGCGCGGAATCTCGTGGAACGGAGGCACGCCACCGTCGTCATCGTCGTCGTCATCGTATCGCAGGGCCCGGTCCGCCCCGCGGCTTGTGTGCATCTGCAAATATTTACGTTCACTTAAAAAGTCATAAAGACCCGGCGCGCTTCGGTAAATCTACGCCGCGCGCTCTTCGGGGTGATAACGAGCGCCGCGAACGACACGGTCGCCGGCCTTGAAGACGATCCGCGCGCCGAGAGAGGACCATCGACGCGTCGACTCTGCTAATCGAGCCCGCGATGACGGGCCGCCGCGCCGCGCCGTTTCCCTCGTTCCCTCGGAGTGCTCACGCACGAAGCACACACGCGAGATTCGCACGTATGGCGGCAGGTTTTAATGCATTCTACGTGCAATTTAAGCGATAGTAGAGCGATGTATTTGCGCGCCGTTTTTCGGTAGATCGACATAAAGATGTCCTCGCGCGCGATAATCATTTTAATATATACCCTTCAACATGACTTTTTATTACGCATTCGTTCTCTTATCTCCTCTCATGACTCGATAGATCGACAATAAATCGATAATGTAGGAAGAAGTTTCATGATATATACACGGAGCGAGAGTATCATTTCGCGGACGCGATACGATCGTCCGGGCCGGCGCGGATCGGCGAGTGTCAGGGTTCGACGCACCTGCGTCAGTCGCAATCATCGTTTCCCGATGCGAGAGAGATTGGCGTCTAATCGCGGCCCACCGACGACGTGGCACTTGCAGGACCACGGCGGATACGACGGGATCGTTGGCTGAATTGAATGTGCGACCGGTCCGCGCGATGGCGGGTCCTCCCCGCGCGCGCGCTCTTTAATCGTCGGTTTATCGGGGTCGTTGGGTAGGATAAACAAAAGCGCCGCGTCGAGCCGACGAGGTAATTTAGCGGCGGACGACCCGCTCTCTCGCCTCGGCCAGGCGGATCCTCGCATCTACGAGTCGAGGGTAATATAGCCGGCCGCCGCGCCGCCTCGCCTCGCCTTCGCCGAACGTGGGGCGACGTGTTACCGACGGCGTTACGGCAACAAACTGGCACTAAATCACCTTTGGCAGACCACGTGAACCCGTTCATCTCGGCGCGGCCGGACGCAGCTGCCGCTAAAGTAAAGCGGTTAAAGATCCAATCTCTCCGAGAAGAGCCGCCGCGCTCTTTCTCTCCCTCCGTCTCGGTGCTATAATATTCCGAGCAAAAAAAAGACGCACGCGCGCTTCCGAGATCGACCTCGCAAATAACTCGAGAACTTGTAAAACTTCACGCAATGACTCGAGCGTCAACGACAAGTCACATTTTCTTTCCGCGGTTTCAATTTCGGTCATCTCGTTATAAAATTCCTTTCCGGAAAGAACAATTTTACTGGATACAGATCTGAAAATAATTCTTGTTGGACCATCAAAATAATTTTGTTGAAAAGCTAGAAATGATAAGCATTTTTAACTTTCCAACAAAATTGTTTTGATTGTCCAACAAAAATTGTTTTCAGCAAAATCGTCCTTTCCGTGTTACAATTAGATGGTCTGTCGACGACCTTTCAACCGTGACAAATATAGTGTACGGGAAAATTAAGAGTAAAATGTTAAATAATGATCACGTATAAGTATGGAATACCGGGATGCTGCTTATGAACTACGCAAAGTTTCGATATAGCTGTCACGTTTAAGTAGGTGACTATAGACATACTTAACACGTTGCGAACGTAACGTGACGGGACTATAAATCTACCCAGTTGCGAAACAGGTGGCTCTATTCTCGAAGAAAGTGCGCTTTACACTCACACACCCGGTAGTGAACGTCAACGGGTTAATTCTGGCGTTAAAACAAATTATTTACCGTGATCATTTCCAGCGTTTTGTTATTATTGATTCATTATGTACAAATGACCGTACGTCACAACGTTATTAGCGGTAACATAATGTTAGCACACGAAGATCCAATCCTAATGGGCTCCAGCCAGCTCGACTTGTAATGCCGAGTCGATAATGTCAAGAGGTTAACGCAAAGATCACCGGAATAGATCGAGACGCGCGGACTGCCTAGTTGCGTGTATCTGATTTGTCGAACGAAAGAGCACGGCGCGAGCGCGTCAGAGAGGCATCGATCGCGCTCAAAGCCGCGCGAGAGAGTAAATGCGCGCGATCTAAACGAGCGTTACGCTCGCGAAACACAAAGGCGCGTCCGCGTAAAAATTTAAATAATATATCGAAAAGCGCCGTGTTATAGACGGTAATTTAGGAGGGCCGCAATACACGCACGCATACGCGCCGCGAGTTAAAGCGCGCAGGCGGAATTAAGCGGTCCTCTTCCTTCGCCAGCGTCCGCATTCGCCAACGAGACGCTTTACGATCGGTACACGCGCATAATACCTATAATCGTTGCACGTGTAACCCGTTGCCCGAGAGGAACCTGCGCTTTCTATCTCGTTAGCGCGCTTGGCTACAGGGTGTCCGTTTTAAAACACTGGAGCAAAAATTTAAATCGTGAATTATTGCGCTATTAAAAAATTGTCCGAGGCGCCGCTCGTCGCCGGGACGCGTTATTCCGTGTGTCGCCCGATACGATCGCGATCGTGATTCTCAAGAAAGAACCCCCGCGACACGTTGATTCGTAAAGAAAACAGTAAAGAATTGGAGGAAAAAATGTACACACAGGGATAAAAAAAATAATGAAGACAAGTATGAAAATGGGGTAAAACTGGTACTGCACGTTTAGAGAAAGTTTGTTGCTCGTGTGCGTAATTGACATGACGTGAAAAATACCTTTAATGGCGTCGGTCGACGAAGCGATAAAGTTTTACCGACACGCACGTCACTGTGTTATTAAAGTCAACTGAACACCATTAAAAATATTTCTCACGTTGTCTATTACGAGAGATCGTAATTTCAGATATTTTCTTATTTTATATATGGCTGTTATTGAGCACGCAGCATTATAATTAATATTTCGCGCTTAATAGAGCAATACGTCGATGACATTTGCCTTCAGAGAATGATTCGGTTTACGTGATTAAAAATGCAGCTGCTTGTACTCTATATCGCTCAAAAGTTTGAAGCGATATAATTTGTAGATAAAACCACGATACATATATATATTTTTTACAGATATAATTTATATCTATTATTTTATTAAAAATATTATTTTTGAACGTATTGGAGAATGTACGCTATTGAAGAATAAAATTTATGATTCTAACAACATAAAATTTCGTACATTTACAATGTTAGTAAATAAAGTTAAAGATTAAATTTTCTTTCCAAAATTATATATAATAATTATATATAAAAATTATATATAATTATAATAGATATTATAATAAATTATATAAAATTATAATTTCATAATTATAAAGGCTCCAAACTTTTAACAGCAGTATATACGTACATATTTGAAAATATAAATAGTATGGTTGGAAATTTAAATCAACCGAAGAGATTAATAAATAATATTAGACGTGCATGTCTACAGATTATCAAAAAATATTGAAATATTGAAGATTCGAGGCAAAATTATTGTATTATTAGTATCCTTGCGTAGCTTCGTAACCGACATTCGTGAAAACAAGCGTTGTATGTGCACCGATATCAGTACTGGCGAATCGACCGGATCTCGAACAAAATGGTTCGCGTGTCTTCCGCGCCAACTTCGCAAAATTTATTGCTTCATCGTGCTTTCGCACGGTAGATCCGCGATACGCTCGCTCGTTCGTCTTATCTCTCTGCGAATCGCACGTTCTAAAATTATGCAAATCATTCTTCTCGATGTTACATCTTGGGCTCCTCGACGACTCCATAAGCGAGGTTTCGACCGTAAAACGCCGCCGCCGGTCCGTCAAGCGAGGAACGAACGTTGTTCCTCCTCGCTAGTCAATCGGTATTTTCATTAGAAAACCAGATTTACTATCGGCGAACTTGATTAAAAGAGATGACACGTGCGCGTGTTCTCGTTGCTGCCGATTGTAAAATTCGCCCGCGGGGATATGAGGAAACGAGGATCATGGTTAATATGATTCGCGAGTGCGGGACCAGGGACGCGTGGAATTTATCAGATCGTCGGCTATTGAATCGCTCCATTAGGAGCGCATCTAATCGCAAGTCGAACCCTCGCAACGACGGACGGACCACCCTCGTTTTCGAGGACCGGACTGCGACGGGGCGCTCTGCAACAGACTGTGACATATTAGGCTACCCCCGCCCTCGAAAAAGGGGCATCATCGTCCCAGGCTATAAGGACCTCGTAAAGAGGGTGACCCCCGCGACCGGATTTATTGTTTCACGATTTGTTGGACGAGCGAGCGAGCGTACGGGCCGTGGGAGCGGGATCTGTCGCGGTTCTCCGAGTAACCTGTCTACCCACATCGACAAGTCGCATAAATATATTATCGTCGTCGCGCGGAAAGATTGCCGAAGCGATCGCCGAAGACGGTTGCCGAGAAGCGCTAATGCTCGTAAGCACGCGAGTGGATGCTTACCGTCGCGCCTTTCAAGCGATTTTATCGTCGCGACGGAAGTTTGAATAATCGTTGACTGTCGGGTGAATTACACTGTTCTGACTGTACGATATACAGGATACGTCTAAAGCACACTGGTAGATTAGTAAATTAAACTTATCGGAAATGTTTACAATCTCGGGTTATCTTACAATTAGTAATCTTGTTAGATGGGTTTTGGAATAATGTTTAACATTAAATATTTTATAATAGATCGTAATATTCAGGTATCCAATATTGAGAAATCCTGAATACACATTTGTCGTTAATAAAAAAAGAGCGAGAAAGAGAGAGAGAGGGAGAGAAAGAGAAATTAAATGTTAAAAGGGAAGATGCTGTCGCTCGGTTATTTCTAATGCTCGATGATAGAGAGCTTCGTAAATAAGCGGCTAAACATGGAAAAAGCCATGTGAATCCCCCTACATAAAAATTCATAAATGAACGAACGAGAGAACGTTCCCTCTCTCGGTTCTCGAGGACGCGCCCATAAATCGTGACGGCGGCAGTGCGTCGTCCTTCCGCGGGAGAGTGGGACTTGGTTTTCCTAATTCACTGGCGGATGTCGCGCCGGAATAGAACATGGCGAGAGCGCCATCCGATCCGTAAATCTAACGGTATCGGCTCCGACGACGACGACGACGACAACGACGACGGGGGTCGTTACGCAATGCGCGGAGAGGATAATTCGTCACCTCGGGGCACGTAGAGCGCGATAGGGATACCGAAATGCAAATTATCCGGCCTGCGAGAACGCGAGCGAGCGAGCGAGCGAGCTGAACTGGCGGAAAATCGGAGTCGCGCGTCCCGTTGACCGGTCCTCGTTCGCCAGTCCGGTTTCTCATGGCGCGCCATTTCAGCGCGTCTTTTTTTTTTCCCCCTTATTACGCGAACTACGTAAGATCCCCGATACGATCTAGATTCGTCGACTCCGGTCAGCGTCGCCGCGCGAATCGGTTCCACGAAAATATATATAGGCGAGGCACACGTGTAATGCCGTAGGATCAATCTTCCGCATTACCTTTTTTTACGATCGCGCATTTCTTTCTCAATGATTGATACATGTGATCTAATGGGATCTATAGTGGTATGTCTATACCCTGCAGGGGTAACGACATGTGTTTGTTTGCCTTTTGTGAAAAATATGACATTTCAAGCATTCTTTAAAGTCCACATCGTTAAATTCTGAACTTAACGTTTGTTGGGCGAATGTCAGAATGAGACGAGAACAAGACAGCTATGTTGAGTGCTAAATGTGCGGTGGAAACACGAGTCATAATCCTTTAAACTCCCGTCAGACATTCCATTTGACTTGTCGTTCGTAAGGCGTTATGAGTTATCGATACAACATCCACTCATTAATCATGTACGCCTCGTTGTTCGAAACAAGCTTCTCTTATTTCTGTAATTTATTATGCGGCGCATTATGTGAAAAAGAGAGACGGAGCCGTCACAGATTTATTTCTGGCTTGACGAGTATATTCGTTTCTATCCTTTCGAAATAGATACGCGGCCGTGTATCGTGTGTGCGTGCCGTCATTCTCTTTCTCTCCTCGAAGGCCCCGTTGACGGGTCGAAAGTCGAAACAATTCAGCGCCGGCGTGATGTGAAATAATTTCCGAGCGCGAAGGGGTTCCGTTCCGTGAAGGGCCGCCGCGGGTCAAGTATCATTACGCCGCGCGTAACGATTACGCCAGAGCGACTCCGCTTTTATTGGCGCTTCTAAAACGCGATGTATCCTCTCGCTCGCGAGTTAGCGGCTCGACGCGCTCGCGTCGTCGCGTAAGCGAGGATAAGGATCGGTTATAAGGAGTCGCGATTACACGTATATACACATCACGCGGCCGTGTCCATCGCCGACCATCGCGCGACGTCGTGCGCGAGGGAAAAGATCGACGGGCGCACGTCTCCGTCCGTATATAATATACGCGCGTCCGATTTAATATCAAATCCGCCGCATTCCGCGGTAATAACACGCCGGGCAATTATCCCGGCCATTACTCGAAACTCGTTGGTTCCTCTCTTTCGCACGCGGACGGCCGCACGCAATCCGCGATCCGCGCACGCCGCCGTGTGTGTGCCGCATGTGTACCCGGGGCGGTCTCCGGGCCGCGCGCAAGGTGCAACCGTTGTATATGCATCTGCTGAAAGAGGAAAATCGCGGCCTGGCCACTTCACGTGCGGAATATGCCGGAAGTCGTCGTCAGAATCCCGGAAGAGGTCGTCGGCCGGCTTCACGCGCGCGAAAGAGCTTTAAATTGCTCGAAAGAAGACGACGCTAAATACGGCTCGTCGGCCGGCGAATAGAACTGCGGGAACGTGTCGAATATTCGTCACGCGAGCGTTTTCCATTCTTCCTCGGGGTTCGTCGGGCCCTCTCCTGCGCGAAGTGGAAACACGGGGACGCGCGAGGTGCCGGGCACGTCGGTCGGGACGACAGGCCACAACGTGAACGAGAATCCAGATTGCGAGCCTGATTTTTTACCTTGTTCGAGCGTGTATACGTACAGTGGCGGCTAAAAGTTTGCCGCTGGCATGAGCGATGGTTTTCGATGCAGAGTATCCATCTTTCTCGCATGAAAATATTTAATAATTTTCTGAATACTTTATATAAAAAATCTATTATTAATTATTTTACATAGAGATATGCGTGTGTATACATAAATATCTAATTTAAAACTTTCGTTTAAGTCATTATACGTACAAATTTTTTTAAGCAAAATAACTTTTATTCGAAAAAATTTGTATATAATTATATATGTTATATAATTTTATACATTATTAGAATTTTTATTTAAAATTGTTTACTATACATAAATCTGCCTTTTAAGAATATTTAAAAAAACCTAACGTTGTGCCTAAATTTAAAGGGACCTTAAATGAAATGTTATATAATTATTTAATTGTAATATCACCTACAAAATTATAGTTTCTCTTTCTAAAAAAGATCAAAATCGAGGAGAGAGGAGCGCGAAAGCGCAAGATACGCAATCGAAATAGCGATAAATCATCGCGGTCGACACTCTAGACGCGTCCGTTGCCGTTGGTGTTTTGGTTTCGACGCCGCGGGGGGAGACGGCTCCCCGCGGAGGCGCCCTTTATCCGTCGAGCCGAGCGCCGAGAGGCCGGCACTGCCGGATAAAGGGTAGAGGCGTCTGCGTCCCGCCGAGCGTCGTTGGTACCCGTCATTCATCGCGCTCTTTCAACGAGCGCGTCCGGAGCGGTAACGATTACTCGCATAGTACTAATCACGGTACTAATGCGTCAAGCGCCACGCGAAAAACCATGCCGCCCGCACGGACAGGTGCGTACCGTGGAATAATTTTATCGAACAGCAAGTTTCCTCTCTTTTGAACGCCCATGCTTGTCTAACAAATTACATATAATCTAATCTAATCTCCAACTTCCTCGTTTTTAGTCGACGCACGGGCACTATTGTCCAGTTGCTTAACAATTCCTAAGGCGAAAAGATAGCGAGATCGTTAATAGCCGTTCCGGCCAACGCGCGTTAGAACAATCGTCTGTCAACGAGGATATTACTCATTCTTCGCCGGTACACGTGTGTGTTGTACGATTGTATAACGATCGACCGGAACATAATGGGCGGTCGCATGCACGCGCGCGATATCGATACCGCGCCGATATTCGCCGGGAGGAAGGAGCCGTTAGAGTTGTGTCGACGGCTAAAATTCGTAAAGTCGCGTCGCGCGTTCTCGCCGCGAGCGTTTTCGGCCTCTGCGCGCGCTTTGGGGAGGGAGAGAGAGAGAGAGAGAGATACCTCCATTGTTTCCGCGATAAAAAAAAAGTTAGCGGAGCTTAAATAGAATCGCGCAGAGCGAGAGAGTCGTTAATAATCGTCCTCCACTTTACTCGGAGTGGTGCACGATAAAGCCTCGAGGTGTCGACCGCAGATCGAGTATTGTTCGTCCTTTCCCATCACCGCGCGCCGGGGCCCCGGTGAATGACGCTGCCCCGGCGATGATACGTCACGATAATGGCCGGTAATTCGACGTACCATCGCCGGGGCTCGTGCGCGCCTAGGAGGAATATTGTTTCGCAGCGCACGATGGGAGTAGAGAGAGAGAAGTTCTTGGCTTTTCAATTATCGGACCTTGGAGCGATACGATGATGGCCGGCGGAAGGCACGTATAACCCGGTGCAAGCCGCTGCACGCGGCCGGTAAACCCACACGCACGGGCGTATCTACGCCAAATTGCAGGTTCGATCGAACGTACGATGCGCAACGAGCGGTATACACGTAGGGCAGGTACACACAACGCCGCGTGTGTGGATCTCGCGAGTGTGTGGTCGCGATATATCCTGCATGTGCACCGATGCGCGCACGGTCAACGACTATTCGCAAAATTTCACTGACAATCTCACTACGATTATCGTTCGTTTGAGAACGCCACTCAGTTTGTATCGAGCAATCTTCTCTTTCCGAAAAGAAAACCGTAAACGTAATTTTCTATTAAAGCTTATCTCTCCTTCTAACCCCTCGGTTGGCGCCACTCTTATAAAAAAAAAAAATGTCCGGCAAAGACTGGACCAAAAGAGAGAGGTTGTTTCGACCTTTCACAAGTGTCCTTCGCCAGTGTGTCTGTTCGTGACTCGATATATAAAATATCGCACGAGTGGACCACTTTTTGTGTATCTCACGGTTTATCAACGGCAGCAGCATAGCTCTATTATCTAAAAGGAAATGCGTTGTTATCTTTAACTCCGTCTCGATATCCAGGTCTCTCTTCCTTCGCAGCCGTAATATTCAATTGGTCGTGTAGTCTATACTTTTATAACCACCGCGACAGCTTTTTTTTTCAAATATATTCACGCGAGTTTACTTCTGCCCGAGCAGGATCTTTCCCAAAGAAGGATCTTGTGAAACGAGAAACGCGGACGTGTGCGCGCGCGATACTTCGATCAATAACGCAACCATCGATCGAAGATTAACTTCCGCAGTGTTTTTTAGACCCGATTCACTTCGCAGATACGGCGCTGTTAATCGAAGCCGAGAAAGCAAGGATGAAGGGTAATGGCGAGTATCGTGTTCCGCGACCGGTTTCGAGAAAGGCTCACTCGTGGTTCTAATACGTTGAAACGCATAAATCATCCCGCAACGTAGACGGACTTTGAAAAAGCAATAAATATATCGCCCCGCGTAATATCCTCTAGCCTGCAATTTCACACAATTTATGTCTCTCTGAGATATATAAGCGACGTGCCAATCCGACTCGAGGAGCCTCGTCTATCGCATATTTCTCCCGGTGTTTAGGATCGATTACACTTTCGGATGATGTTTTTTCAGCCCGCGGCTCCGTGCCCGGCGTGGATTCCGCGGCACGCGACGTTTTCCGAGATATGTATGATTTTTCAAAGTAATCGCGACGTCGCGAGTTATCGCAACTTGAGAAAGCGCGCTTCGTCGCTTCTTCCGAAAGTTTTCTACCTTCTGTCCGTTTCTCACGAACGCGACGTGCCAATATTCGCGTACGCGGTATGTAAAGCGAAAAAAAAATGATCACCTTATATGCCGTCGTTTACTTTTCAGCGAAGCGTTTTTCCCAGACACACACGTCAAATCTGTGATCAATTCGGTATTACAGTTGTGCGATGATCGGATGCGTGTACACATACACACATGAGGTTTCTCATATGAACCCGTTGCACACACGCATACGCAAATTATAGCCGGCTGTTTTCGTGTCGTTTTCTTACGGGGCAGAAAAGGGACGGGCCCGCGCGCGCGCGAATGCTCAGTGCGACGTGTCCATGTCGACGCTTAAACGATACCGAAATCAATCGATCATACGTAATAACGGTTTCCTAAAGACGACTTTTCACAGACCGCCACCCGGCGGCCATGTTGTCTCCCCGCACATCTGCCAGTTTCGGGCCCCGGGCAGCACGGCGAGCAGAAACGAGCTGGTATGTACGAGCGAGCTTTCGAAAGGGTGTTTACACGTCGCGAGTTACGATGTGCTCGACGAAAATAATTCATTAGGGTATCACGTTGGGCGTGACAGAGGGGAGACCTCGAGAGAAAGAGAGAGAGAGAGAGAGAGAGAGAGAGAAAGAAGTGGTGACTACCAGTATCCATCCCGAGTGATTTTCCGCAGATAGAATATGTCCACCCGGTATGAGAGCCATTGAAATGAAATTTCTATACAGAAAGATATATGTAGAAAATTAACAAATTTCTCCATCTATAAAAGCGTAATTAAAAAATACGAAAAGGTAGCAAAAATATTTCAGTTCGAGAAAACGCTTTGTTAAAGAGGGAGAAAGGATATTTATTAGCCGAATTTTTAACCGCACGCATGCGTTTCTATTCGATTCTTTCTCACAACACTGAAAGATCTATTCTCTGGAATGTGAAGCGAAATTCGGACGCTCGTGGTCGCCCTTAAGATACGTACAGAAGGGCTATAGAAGGACGTGGTCAACGAAAACCCGTGTGCATCGCGTGTTTCGCAAGAGATGTTGCGGTCGTTTAAGGAAATAGTGTTCCCCTCTTCTCTTTTTTCCCTTTCTCTCTCTCTCTCTCTCTCTCTGTCTCTCTCTGTGGTCCTTCTCTCTCTTTCTCTCCCCATCTTTTGCTCTCAAATAGTACAAATTAGAACGACATCCTCGTGTGGCATCCGGTGCTTCAGGTAAATCCTCTTAGGTCACGTAAAAAGCCCCGCGCGCCTACCCCTCCATGATCCCCCGTCCTAGCTCCCGGCGATGATGGAGGACGCAGTTTTCTGCACGACGAGCATTGCACTCCGGCAGCGGCCGTTCGCAGTCCATTGTTGCCCTCGAAAATGTCAACGGGACGTCGCTTAAAGGGACACCTTTACCAGACGGAATCGGATTATCGGATTACCGATGTGGAAGTAGGAGAGCCCTCGAGAGGGTACTCCAAAGCGTGGCGCGGACGGCGTCGTGCAAAATATTGACAGGTGTCAACTACTTTCGACATTGGCGGACACGAGCAGAGGCGCATAAAAGAGCGCGAGGACGTTGGTTCTCTGTCACAAGGACGACATATATATGCACTTATATGCGCATTCTTTTCCGATTCTGTCACCTCTTCGTGTTACGATCCTCTCAGCGATATATAATACCAGGTCATCTACTTTAGGAGATATAATTTGAGTAAAGATTCTTTGTAATCATTTCTCCTGTATACGCCATGACATACATGCATACGTCGGTATTATTATAAGTTTACGCGGACGGAATTTTTTTTTTAATATTTAACGCGAGGTTGCTGAGAAAAGGAGGCGGAAGTAGCGTAGTCCGCTACGAAACAAAGATATATTAGGTATGTCAACGAAGAAAGCGACGGGGCGCGGCGGAGTCGTTCGTGAATTAGTAAACTTCGGTTCCAGGGATATTCCAGGCTTCGTCGCGGGGTCGTGGCATTAATTATTAACGGACAACACTGGAATCGATCGGCTAAGAAAGACAATGCTGCTGCATCGCGCCAAGTCCGTTCATAGCGTGACACGTTACGTTTGCATGGTTTCCCTCGGATTCACGTCTTTTCAATGTAGCGTGCCGACATATAACTTGACGAAGAAGAAAATTCTCTCCAAGTTTTGTAGGTAGTTTCATGTATAGCTCCAACGTGACGAAGGTTCCAACGTGTGCCGTTTTGCGTGTTGCCGCGTTTATTATGCATGACATTGGAGCGGTAAGAAAGTAACATATCTTTATACCCCTAAACACATACATTATGTATCGGTTCTCCTCTTCCTTTCTCTGATAGATATCGTAGATATAGATTTATTTGGCGATTTTTCCTCCCGATCGGAAAATTTAAAATTGTAAATTTTACCCCCGTCGATATTCTACTCGTAAATTACGCAACGTAACGTCCGAGATGTACACGTCGTTCGAAAAAAAAAGGTTCAAAGTTTACGAACGAAAGTTTACGGTCGCGCGTCATATCGAAACTAGATGTAGAGGGTTGTTGACATTCTTATCCAATCGACCCCGAGGGGGAAAAAAAAAGAAGAAGAGAGAGAGTATGCGTGTGTAAACGACGAGTTAACGTCGCACGACAGCACGAGGTTCGCCTCTGTTCCTCTCGTCGCGCTAAGTCGAGCGTATTAATTGACGCGCAACGCGCGCGGAGGTCGTTCCATTCATCGATGTGCTATCGAGGAGTTTCATGGCCCTTTAAGGGACAACCTCCCCCCTCCCCTCCTCCAATTGACGACATGAGAGACAGGGTGAGGAGAAAGAAACAAAGAGGCAAGACCCTTACGGAGGAGAGTATCTTATTGGCGGGATCGGGTGGCGAAAGGAAGTAGGCATCGCGTTTCCATCCCACGCATCCTGTCAAGTGGATTCCTACGGCGCACAAAGGAGATCGGACAAATAATTGGCTCCTCGGATACACAGGTAGGGCCAGTCCTTTTGAGTCCTGAGAACCTTGCGCAAGGACCATTGTGCGCGGGACACTCGATACATTCGGATCGAGTGGCTCGACACCCGGGCAAAGGAACGTGGCTGTAGTTTGGAAAACGGGACATCTCCGATTTAGATGAAACCCGGTATATACGTTTCTCCTCTCGACAGAAGCTGGAGAAACTCTGAAAGGATTCTCGCGTGATAGAGGCCATTATCTGCCGGTAAAAAAAAATTTATTGAGAATGTCCCTAATACTCGATACATATTTTTACATCTCGAGAGAGAGAAAGAGAAAAAAGACAACCCGCGAGCGATATTCCCTGGGATGAATTTATTCGAATTCTTTTGCGATGTAATTTTTCATCATCAGGGATTTACGGTTATTCGCAAGCGCGAGTTATAGAACGATATCTTGGACGAGTCCGGATCGCCGATGCCATCTATGAATAATCTCGTAGCGACGCAAAAACGGGCGGCTCGCAAAAAAGACTTGAGCGACGACGGCGACGGACGGCATGACGGTCAGCTATACGAGAATCACGCGAAACAGGTTCGCTGTCGCGAGGACGGAGGGAGGGAGAGAGGGAGAGAGGCGCGGGCACCGAGAAACAAATAGCGAATCAACGTGGAGGGACCGTGCGAGGTAACGAGAGGTCGTAAAAAAGTCAGACCGGAAGCTGGATCGGTCCGAAGGACGATATCGTGCGTGCGCCCGCGCGCGCGATGTCCACCGACGGATATGCGACTTTTCGCCGACATTAATACTCGACGCGCGGGGCGCACACACAGGAAACTCTTTCTGCCTGACTTAATTAATACCCGCGCTCGCGCGCACGCCTTCCTTTTTGACGGCAGGGATTTAATTACTTTTTTACGTCGACTCGTAAATCATCTGCGCGGGACCCGCACGGCGCGGCGACCGCGCCGTCGTCCTTCCTGCCGAGTCATAAAATAAAGAGCTTCGGAGCAACGTGCGGGCACATGTTGCCCGGCCACGGTCGCGAAAGCTGAAGGATACTTCATACTCACTCTCGAGTTTATCATCGTCAGATTATCTCCAATGATGATTTCGCGTCCGATCCGTGACGCGACCTGCAAGCGTGTCGCTATAACTCCGTTACTTGCACGTCGAAAGATGACGAAATCGGAACCGAGGGTAATACGGGTACTCGTATATTTGCATCGCGATGAATCGTTGTCACTTTATTTGCAGGATATAGTACTGACCGATGAGATGATCATCGATATTTAGAAAGATAACTGATATTTAGCAAAACAAAAAGTGATGGGGTATTTGTTTCTCCGCGTGGGTCCCCAACTATATACGCAATCGTTTAATGCCCTGATCAAGATTTTAGCATATATTGCAAAACTCTTCGCAATCGCGCGTATATGGCGTTGCGTAATTCTAAGGTTTTCTCCTTTCTCGACGTTGACACACTCAACATTGATCGCTTAGATCTCGTGAGACACGTTAAAGGTTACCGCGGCTCGTTTCAAGAACTTGCTAATTTGCAATTTATGCAAGTAGTTGATATTTTCAACGCGTCCCTGCTTTTGCTTTTCCGTTAACTTTTCCTCAATACTTAATCATCAGATAACGTAGGAATTTATTATATAATAACAATGAGGGAAGAGCATTGCCGCGTGTTTTTCTTATCTACGTTGATATATTACTGACGTTTACTATACGTCGACATTATTACATTAGAATTAATTGCACAAATAAATTTGATTCAGACCATTACTTTTGATAAAAAGCTTTGAAACTTGCGTATCATTAATAATTAAACGTATATCGTGTTGTAAACGTAATATATCAATATTTGGAATACGACTAGTTCTCTTATCTTGATTATTGAATCGACTGTACAAACAAATGATACGATTTGCAGAAACGTTAATTGCAATATCGATCTAATGCTCCAGATGTAGGTATCATGAATAACTAAATATCCGTTGCGCTACAGATAATAATCAACCTTCTCATTTATCATTCCTGCATGTCGGGATAAAAACCTCAACATATGATTATATATTAAATAAAGTATCGTTTTTTATATCTATACAGATAATCGAATCGTCTCATTGTAGCAATTAGAAATAATGATAAAGTAATATTGCTAATATCTAGTTGCGCAGCATCCGCGTAAATTACATGAAATGTTTATCAGCTAATTTACTATTTTTAATCTCAAATATGTATATAATTCGCGCGTATATAGAACGTTTCCTCTCCGTGACACACGAGACAAGATTCAAAGACGAAGTCTACCAGCAAATTGACGTACGAAGATCAAAGATGACATTCGCCTTGACGCCCCGAGATGACCACAGCGTCGGCGACCAAAGCGGTTGTCAAAGTGCAGTTTCCTTTGAGGAAATCTCAGCGATCTTATCGGAGGTGTCAAGATATTTGACGGTAGCAAACTAATCTTTCGCATCGCGCTCTACCTGCTGGGGCCGAGATCTCTGCCCGGGATTGACGGGCGTGTTCCGATGAAATTCGAGAATTCGATCTCTTGCTCCGAAAAGATGTGACGGGCGGTTAGGTGGAGACCTATAACTCGAGAAATTAACCCGTCGCGACGGGGGGGCTCCTTTCACTGATGTCAAAGACCCTCCTTCCTCTCTTCCACGAGTCGTTGTGGCGATAGATTACAAATTTGCAACATCACACGTCGTAATGATCGGATTTCGATATTCGATATGGTGGAATGCCGGGATGGGACATGGGATCGACACTGCGGCGTTGAAAGAAAGGAAAATAGAGGAAGAAGATAAGAGACTTAAACGGAGAGACTCACCACGTGCCCGTGCACCGGCGACTTCGCGATAGACTGTAGCTGAGGATAGAGTTGACCAGCTGCCGCCGGCGTCATATCAGTCAGCATCTCGACGTCGACTCGGAGTGCCTGCCGCAGCCCGGTGACCCGTGGGATTCGCGCACCGTAGAATTAAAGCGCACCGCTGTGTCACACCAGACAGAGAAGAGTTCTCTCGCGTCACCGAGTTCTCGCTTGGGTTCCTGTCCAGCACCGCTCCGTTTTACGCACTGCACTCGAGAGATCACGGGACCGGACGACGACGAGGCGAGGCAAGACGAGGCGAAGCGAGGCGATCGCGCCCCAGACTCCGCGTTGTCGGACGCGCTCGCGGTGCCGTCCTCGCGGTGCCGACCGTCGTTCGGATAAAAAAAAGGCTCTCCGTGGAAAAGGTCGGGATTACCGTGGTTCCCGTTCTTCGCCCCGTGACAGACTGCCGACCGTCCGAACGACTTGGTCTCAACCAGATGGGGGATATTAGGTGGTAGGGAAAACCGTCCAGGACTCGACGGCCCCCGGGCAAAAAAGGGGTCGGGTCCGCAAGGCGGGGTCCAACCAGAACCCGTCACCGCCCATCACCGCCTACGTTGCCGTGTCTGGTATCCTCGACTTCGTACACCTCCTCTCCCGCGACCCGGGTGCCGTCCCCCCACCGCCGCGACCACCACGCAGGGCGCCCTCGCCGCCGTGCGCCGTCTCGGTCCCACCGCTCCGGCTTCTTCAGCTTCTCCGTCGCACTCGTGATCCCTTCCGCCGGCCTTCCCCAGACAACCCAGCCGTGAAATGCGCGCGCAGCTCGTGCTCGTTGGAAGGAGGTACGCGCGGCGACTTTGGTGGTGCCCTCACAGCGTATAGAAGCGAGAGAAGAAGTGCCTCTCGCTTCGACCCCTTCCTCTCCTCCTCGCTCACCCTCTCGCTCGCGCTTCCCCTTTCGCCGCTTTACGTGACTCGGAGTCGTATCGTTTCGCGAGCTCGCGAGCTCCGTAGTTTGACATAACGGTATATACTACGCGCCCCGTCGTTATTTAAATGCCGATACGCGCGACGGACGGAGCCGATCGAACGTGTAGCGTCAAGTCTTCCGTCCCCGTCCGAGATACACGCGACGTTTGAAATCGGAGCTGATCGATTGATCTCAGGCTCCTCCGCGCTTGGTGTCCGCCTCGTGTGCGTGCCTCGGGTAAAGAGGTAAAAGGGATAAACGAAGATATCTGGATATATTAACCTTCCACGGGGGTGGAAGAGCCCCGCGCATTAGACCCGCCACGCAATAGCGATCGCGTTTGACGACTCACGGTTCCGTAATCGCTTTTTAAATGTTCCAGGCTATTTGTCCGTCAGGAATTATTATCCAGGATTATCCTTAATGCCGTCGCGCGTTCAGGAAATTACATGCAAATTGTTTTGTACCACTGCCTTCTCTTGCGATCGTGCTCCTAATGGGCATTATCCCACACACAGTCGCTGATCCAATTAAGTAAAATATGCGAAGATTGAATTTTCTAGCTTAAGATAGCAATTTTTTAAATTTGTAAACTGCGATAGTATCCCCCACGATTACACAATTCTATACAATTTGCATATACATATATCTAACATATTCTGTCCTGTATAAAAATCACGTATGATTTTATATTATATTTTCATATATAATCACTATATTGCGAATGTGATTTTATACATATATTCGCGGAGACTATACATATATGTATGTTATTTATCGAATTATACTTTGTTGTCGTTGCTCTAATACCGAATTGAAATATGATATTTTAATAATTTAATATATTTGCTCCTTGGAGACAGTCATTTAATAAGATAAGACATTTTGCATGATAAATTACGTCATTCGACGGATCGCTCGTTCCGTGTGCATTCACGCGTTAACTTGTGTTACAACATAATTTTACAAATGGGTTTCAAGCTCGCGCAATTTCTCGCTCCGCGTTACGACAGCTATGTGCACGGAAATCGATACTAATATTTGATCTGCGATAACCATCAACGATAGTACCATTAATAACAATATTACAGTTTGCGAATAATTTTAAGTCAATGATGGCATCGCGGTTTGCATTGAAAAATATGTCAATATTTGTTTATTACGACATTGTGTCATTGAAATGAAAAAGTAAATGGATATAGTCTATATAAATGAGAACGAATTAATGAATATATTCGCAGATACAGTACGAATATTTTAATACCCGATTGAACTAAATGTTGTCATATATTGTATTTTTCGCGAGCCGAATTTTAGGATTATTCTTGCAGTAACGTCCATCTCGATGCCTGCTTAGCTCTATATTTTAATATCCGATTGAATTAAATATCATCATATATTGTATTTTTCGCGAGCCGAATTTTAGGATTATTCTCGCAGTCTATCTCGATCGATGCCTGCGTAGCTCTATATTTTATATCGAACGTCAATTATCACATGCAAAAAAGACGATCGTACGAGCTCGCAATTTGCTCGTGCTTTTTTTGGTTTTGCGAAACAAGCCGCGTGCATGACGCAGGTAGGCGATGCAAGCTCGAGGACGCGCGGCTTAAAATCACAAATATCACAAAGTCGTGCAGGTAGAACCTTGCGAATACGCGCAAGAAGCTAATGCGACTTTAATCGCGCGGTTTGAATTTCAAATGTTATCGGCTCCGTCTTATAAAACGGAACACGTTTGAAAAAATACATTTTCAGTGGCGTATTCGTGCGAATAGAACATTTTGATTTTTGATAAAAAAAACCATAAATAAAATGAATTGCAGCGAGGACCTTGTAAAAATAGAAATATAGAAAAGTTAGAGATCAACGTTTTCGTAAGATCCGTTTAAAAATTGTCTGAGAAAAATAAAATCCCGGGCACATCTTGCGTCAACGATTCGAGAATTAAGACGAGAGTTGTCATTAGGCTACCGCAAATTTTTTTCGTCACATGGCGAATGATACGAGCCGCTTTTATAGCGGTTTGCATCGTGGCTGTGATTAAACCGTGCCTATAAAACCGCATCGCGAGAGGTAGCCAACCGGTTGCTAAGAATTTCATAATTGGCGTAATTTGGAGAGCAGGATTTCTCTTAAAATTTAACGCAACGGATCAAATGTACAAACGACAATTTAATTCCACCATCTAAATAAGAGCCATTCGCCGAGTTCGTTTATTCATGATAGTTACGAAATTTAAATGTTCCGAACGCCTTAAACAGTGCAGTTTTACGCGCACACCGCGAGTAAAATTTGTTTCCCCCGCTGTATGGAAGCGCGTTCGTTATCTTCCTACGCCAATGGCCGGTGGAGACGCGAGCGACGGGTCGAGGTCGCATTAGGATCTAATTTTCCATAATGGAAGAAGTCCGTGGCGTGGTACGGCGCCACTACGGCGAGGAGACCGGCTAATCGTGGTCCATTCATAACCATTCCCGGCCAGCCGGGCGCGCGGACGATCGCCGTGGTCGCAATCGAGATTGGCCCGAGCAATTTGGACGCAATATCTCATGGAGTTCGGTGACAAGGCGGTCGCAAAGTGAAGTCGGCTCAAAGAGAATGCCGTCGAGTTTGATTGTGGCTTCGATGTATTTTCGTAGAATGCCTCGTGAAGCTAAGATCTTGACCTTTTGGTCCGAGCAACAGGATTTGATGCGCGATAGATAAAATAGAAATACTTACACAATTATAATTTTTTAAAATATATTCGATCTATTTTTAAAATTGCGAATAATTGCAATAATTGCAAGTTCGGTCGATATATAATTACATTACATTTAGCGTGGTTTTGTTTGTTTCTGACGATTCCCACTGATATATGTCTTACATTATAGAGTAACCATCTGGTCAGCGTGATTTCGTATCATCGCACCGCCCGGATAGTATTTACGTTAGATGGTACCCCCGAGATAGACGCATCCGAATAATCGATAGATGAGACGACGCGGAGGTGAGAAAGGAATAGGTTCGCGGAACGAGGGGACGTTATCGGCCGGCCACCCGCTACGAATCCTGACGGCGATTATGCGTACATCGCGTGCCACCGGCGCACAAAAGGTGCGACCCGCCCACGCCCTTGCGTATCGCGGAGTAGGACGGTGAATGGGTGCGCGGGGCGGGAGGGGGAGGGGGTGCGAAAAGGGATGTTTTACAATGAACGGAACCAAAGACGGGCGTTAACGCTCGCGGCAAGGACAAATGGCGGTTGGGCCGCGCGCGTAGAAGCGGTAGCTAGTATAGCTATCGGGTTTCCTCGTTTTCAGATTCCCGCACGAGAGCGTTTCTCTGGATTTATTGCGTCCGCGTGCGCAATCGTGAAGTCTCTTCTCTCTCCCCGTCCCCCTCCCCCCCTCCACTTCCCCCTCGGTCCACGCTCGCGCGAAGATAAATCGTGCGTCCCAATATTTTCAGAGGACAGACAACGTTTAATTCGACACTAATGCATGGATATTTCGCGTCGTTGAGAAATGATTAGCGCCGATCGACTACCGATCACGACGCCGTCCCCGATGGCGCGATAGATCGACACAACCGACATTGTATCTCTCGATGATGGATCGTTGATTGGCAGAGACGGGCCATGGGGTTGAAAGGGAAATGGGGCCTACGGGCCTCACGGGGGCGGATAATGACAGGGCGGTCTCGCGCAGCCGAGGATGGTCCACGGCGCTGGGACCAGCTCTCGGCTCTTGCCTCTCACACGGCCATGTGGCCATCGAGAGATGTTGATGGACTAATAATTACCAAGGAACCAGGCTCCGTGTGCGTGGCGGCTGGCAGCGTCGAAAATGAAGATTCACCTTACGAAGTTGAAGTTCAGATCTTGTCTACTATCTGCTAACGGCGGTGTGTAAGCCTTTGCCGAAACCGGGCCGAAGGACGCGAGAGACGCGAGAGACGGATCGTTCATTGATGTGCCGACATCCGCCGCGGCGTTTCGTGCCACCTCGACAAATCTACCGAGCAAACGTTTCACGTTTCGACATTTCAAATTGCTATACGGTGAGGAACAAACACGCACGAGGGAATCAATTTTCGGAAAATGATTTCCGAGCTGTAACATCGCGGTGGATGGATTCGAAGCTCCCAGCCGTTTGCGATCTCCAATAACGAATACACGCAGCTACATATCCGTAGTACTCGTAGAGTCGCGCAGGAAGGTACGAGGCTTTTAAGACCGAGTGGCGCGTCCCGCCGCGAAGCACAGGACATGGAGAAACTCGTCCGGGACTGATTTACGGACTCGCTGCCGTGGCCGATGCCGGGGCGTAAGTCGAGATTCTGTCTACATCGTGCTTCGGGATAGAGAGACGCCCGACCGCCCGCCCGTTTCTCCGTCCGCTGACCAGATTTATGGGGTGTTCCGCGGGGAGGGAGGAAGAGAGAGGAGACAACCCCCCGTAATTCACGCGTCCGCTCCTTTCCGCCGACCGCGAACGTCGGAGGCGAGCGACGCAAATAAGGCGCGCACCCCATTTCACGAGGGAAATCGATCGAAATAAATATCTTTCCTCCGATTTATCCCGTTGCCCTTCTCGATGCTATTGCCTTCCTCTGCTCGTATTCCGAGTATATTAGATGTAGATAAAAGATGGAATGGAGAGGGATAATAACGTTGAACAAGTTATTGGATGCTGCGGCTTGTACCGATCTGTATAAATTTAGCTCGCGTATACGCTCGATATAGAACAGAGAACGGAGAAGAGATAAAACTTGAAACGACGTACGTTTGTCTAACAGCTAATCTGAGTATGCTCAGTATCGAATTAATTAACGGATTAGATACCGCTCTCTTAATATTCACACATTCAGTTATACAGCAGACATGAGGAAATCTATAATAAAACACCGTGGCTATGTGATTAAAATAATCTCAACATTAAGGATGTATGTGTAATATCAGATTTTTACTCAGTCTTTGCATAAGCAGCTGCTATGCATCTTTGCATGCATAATTGAAGTAAATTAGGTGTGACATTTAAGCGCGGGTAATCGGCGAGAATGTGGAGGAGCGTGAAGGAAATCATGATTCTTTAATAACCCGTAGACGGGGAGAGATAATGCAGATAAGTTTTATCGGCGAGAATACGATTTCATAAAAGATTTTTGCATTATACATGACGTAACGCGAGCGTGGATGCTTAAGCGGCAGAGTCGCCGGCGAGGGGTTGTCGCACGCGCCGCTATAATTACCGATAATGCTGGTGATAATAACCAATTAAGGAAAGAGTAAAAGGTTCGTAACGACGATTAACTAACCGCAAAGCACATCGTCAATCGATACGACGCGACACTGTTGAAAAACATCTAATTGACGTACGGCGCGGCGTTGCGGATTTAATGAATTACAAATAGCAATCGGTCGGCTACAAAACGTCGAAGAGCAAAAAATAATTCGCCGTTGCGCAATGTAATTTATTATACGGCCCGTCGTGCGTAAGTGTCACGTTTTACGACATAAAATATTCGCTCCTGATAGATAAGTAGCGGCGCGTCTGTCTGGTACGCATAATCGCCGCGATGTACGCATAATTGCCGTCAGGATTCATAGCGGGTGGCCGGCCGATAACGTCCTCTCGTTCTGCGAATCTATTCCTTTCTCACTTTCTCACCTTCGCGTCGTCCCATCTATCGATTGTTCGGATGCGTCTATCTTGGGGGTACTGTGTCAGAAAACGATCGAGAGAGAACAGGACGATCGCCGCGAGCGAAATGTCACGGTTTTAAAACGCGTCGTCCTTAAACGTCGAATATTTGTCGTATAAGCCGGAGATCCTTCTCTTTCTCTCTTTCTCTGTCGAGGCGCGCGTGTCGGGAATACGTAAAGGAATGCGCGGAGGTATGCGGGGGTTGGTGCGCGAAAGTTTGGCGCGAAAGGGGGAAACAATTAGCCTGGCCAAGGACCCGCGCCGACAAATTCGCGCGCATGTTCGCTGGAAGTTGAGATCGCGAAATGACGTGCAAACTGAGGGACGCCCTCGTCCGCCCCCCGGCAATACGGTAATCACTATAATTACGTATCGAGCCCTTATATTAATATCCCCCAGCTACATCTCTCTTTCCATCTTCCTTCACCTTCCTCCTCGGTTCCTCGTTCGTCGCCTTGGCCGCGTGAAAGCGGACTTTTTTCGCAAACCTTTCGCGCGGGGTCGATCGACCGCGATTTATTATTGGCACGCCGCACGTTTCTTCGGATCGTTAACGGATGAATGTTTTAAGTAAACGAAATTCCGTTGTCTTTCTTCTCCGTGGGCCAGCTTGCGATCGAATTTTGTACTCGCCGTTCTCACAGGATTCATCGATTAGCGCGGCATCTTGCGATTAAATTAAAAGCGTTATTGGAGCGGTAATTGACGCAGCCGATATTCCTAACGAAAGCGTACTTGGTATCCATACTTCCATCCTCAACAAATTCAATCGAGCGATTCGATTGGCAATCGGACGAATTGAATTTTCCGCGAACGCCAATGAATTGATCGAAAATGGCTGGTTGCGGCGACCTGGTGATCGCGCGACGAACCCTCCCCCCTGCGTGTTAGATGTCGGGAGATGAACAATTAACGAAGGGGCCGCTTTAGAACCGCCCAGACTCGTTATGGAAGTAAGCTGCGAGGGGTCGTGCGCGCGGGCGCTTGAATCACCCGCTTATACTTGGCAAGACACTCACGGAATTTTCCAATCGCTAAAATTACTCGTCCTCGACGTGTCGCCGATTAAGTCGAATTTCCGCGCGCGCGTGACGTCCTTAAAGATATAATATAATATCTCGCTATCCTACCTCGAGATATTCTGTTTCCTGCGCGGGATGTAGTCCCTGCTGCGGTGCCGTCGGCGCGATCGTCATCACGTTTTGCGGATGGCCGTTATGTGAATACTGATATGCGCAATTCATTTCCGAGCCTTCTCTGCACCGAGAACCACGAGCTTTTCAAAAGTCCACTCGCGATCGTAAAGCGATTATATCGTTGATCCCCTGCACGGCGGGACTCAATCCGCTTCTTCGACGATCGTGACTCAGCCGTAGCTTCGGATTCGCGCGTGCAGGGAGACGCTTCCCGGATGACGTCCGCAGGTGCATCGGCTGTATAGCGGCGGCAGTCCGCTCGGAGTGCTTCACGAGCCCTCGTATATCCCGGTAATCACAGTAATTTCTGTGGCTGCCGCTCGGCCGCGGACGAGGTGAAGGAGGTCAGTCGATAACGAGGTCGGTCGAGGACGCGACGCGCGAACGCGGATTCTCACTCTCGTCCGGTGTCGTCCGATAATCCGCGCCCGTCGCGGTGTCGCGGAAACCACGCCAGCCACGCGCGGAAGGAGGTAACAATTATCGGAGGGACCCCGAGATGCACCTCGCGGCGTGCAACAATTATAACTGAGCTTTTTCGTCCCCCACGTAGGAGAGGAGCGGCCCGGCTACGGAGGCGAGCCGGATCGGTATCTCTTTCTCGCTTTTTCTTTTCGTTCTCGTTCTCCTTCTCCACCTCCTCCTTCACCTCCTCCTCCTCCTTCTCTTCTTCCTCCTCCTCTGTCTTTCTCTTTCGCGCGCGCACTCTTTATCTCTTTGCCCTCTTTCTCTCTTTCTCGCTCTCACTCTCCTGCTGTCGCTCCCCTACCGCGCGGATACGCGTCTGTATGCGTGGGACGTGCGTGCGTGCGCGTGCCCCAAGAGAGTGCGTCGAGAGTGGCCGTTCCTAAGGAACCTCGCGAGTACGTTTCCATCCTGAAAGGTGTTGCTGGTGGGGCAGAAACAACGCCCGCCCTCGCAATGGTCCTCCTTGGTACGACCTCGCGATCGTCTAATCCACGTTGCAACCCTAACGAACACCGTTCGCCCTTCCCTTATCCCGTCAGTCACCCCCTCGGTCCCACTCGCCCCCTTCCCCCCCGCTCTCGGTCCCACCTTTCTGCCTGGTTTATCTCGTCCTCCCTCCATCGCAGCGTGGATCGCGCTCCCGACCAATTAAAACGCTCTACGATCACGTGGTTCAGCACAGCGTCCGCTGCTTCGTCTTCCTCTTCTTCGTCGCTCTTCTCGTTTCTTCGCGTCTTCTTCCTCATCCTTTTCCTTTTGTTTCCTCTCTGTTGTCTTCTCCACCTGCGCCACCTTTCTCTTCTCACGATCTTATTGTCCTTGCTCTTCTCTCTCTCTCTCTCTTTCTCTTGAATTTTTTCTTTGTTTCTCTGTTTCTCTTTTTCTTTATTCTTCCTTTTCTCATTACCTTTCCGTTTAGTTAATACTCGAACACTGGATCATCGAAAGACTTTTTTCGAGATCTCTCATTTGGGAGGCAGTGGTGGGTTACAATGACTAGGTTCGAGATATTAATATGTCGTTACGGTGAGGAACAGGTTTCCTGATTTTCATTAGTTAATAGCTATCCTCTGGTAAGGAAAATAACACCGTGTCCAACGACGTCTTCCACATCAATGGAATTCTCTTCGAATGTGCCCATTGATACTACTATACTAAGGTGTACTTTAATTAACATATCTTAATTGAGCAATTTCCTACGTCAACTTTTTCGTTCCCATAAGTATCTTCGAATAATTATATTGATTGTCAATGTAATCGATAATTATATCCGTTAAGTTTTCATTAAATTATGGTTTCTTCCTATTTATTGCAATAATTAAAAATTTAGTGATTCACGTGTAAAAGATATTTACACTGTCTAAAAATAACGATCGCAATAATAATGTGATAACACCGACATTTACGATAACTGCAGAAACGTCAACAAGTTGCGAATACAATTTTCGAGTACGAAGCTCTTCTGTTCAAATATACAAATTTATAATAATATTAGATGAAATTACTTAATAATGAATATAGAGCAGATGCAAAAACGTCTGACATGAAAAATGAAATATCATAGATCAAATATTTATCACGACTTGAAACGTTTACACACCGACACAAGTTTTTCGTTTTCAGACGCTAAATCGATACCATAAATAACAGTATAGTGTATTATCTGAGACATAAATTTCAACGATATAATTATCGTTAATATGAAATTGCAGTCGCAGACAGTCAACCCGATGCATTATTGCCGAGTTAATAATAACGGTCCGCTAGTCGCTCACGTAAACGAGCGCACGCACGTTCGCATAAAGCGCACGGATACCTTGTCGCGACTTTGTTATTCGAGATAAATTGAAATCATTTATGTCGTTTGTCACTAAAGACATTAAACGTGTTCTTGAAAAATTCATACACAGAGATATGAGTTAAATTACTATCGCGTCCGATTCGTCGTGTGCGACGCTATTTCATCGTTCACATTATTGAGTGAAGCAAATATTAATGTCGCATGCATATAAGGCAAATAAATAAGCGTTTGGCATTGCATTTATTTCTCAAATAAATTTTATAAAATATTTTTCTCCATGGGGCCCTTGCTGAATACATCAGCATGACAGTCGCTATAATAATGTTTCGTACGAGTGATCCAATTGCGCCGCACTCGACACTTTAAGACAGCACATCAGACAACCGAGTGTAACGAGTAACCGGTAATTTTCGCGATAAACGATTATTGTTGGGCCGATATTGTTAAGTAATAAATAGTAGAAATCCTTGGACCGCGCTCTGGAGCCTGCGATATACTCGAGGTCAAATCGAGTCAGGTCCGATTATACTCATTCGTGTTCGCGGATTCAATTCGTGTACGAATAACCTCTTCTGATAACTTGATTATTTTTTATTGTCTTTTTCGCTTAATATATAATCTCGATTTTATTAATTTTATCGAGCTATTGAAAAGAAATCGATTATCCAAAAATTTCTTCGCGTATCTCGATTATTTTCAACAAATTGCATTACGCACAGAATATTTAAACCATCACTTGTCTAACAGCAGTTTAATTATTTTCAAATTATAAATTATATTATTGAAATTAATATCGTACATTTATTTAAGCGGATACATATACTTGTGAAGTTTAAATCGAATTAATCTAATTATACATGTCAAATTCAATTTGTATTTTTTGGAGAACCAAATAAGTTCGGAAGGCTCGATCATCCTTTATTATCCGCATCTCTCCAAACGCTCGATTTACTTGAGTTTTATCGAGTTATCGAAGAGTGAAATCCCTGAGAAGGACCAACGATCGCCGCTTCAATGGAGCCTTCTTTCGAACGCGCATAATACTGGAGGTATTTCATTCTTCCTCCATCTGTCTCTAGCGTTTGTAATTCGATACACAGTGGGAACCGCGTGTAATCTCTATTGAATCGCTAGAACGTCTCTCTAGAGAAAGGATTTAAAGGATTATTTCGGCAACGCCAAAGGTGCGCACCCTCTCTCCCACCCTCGCGCACTTTCCATCCTTTCTTTTCCAAAAAAAGACGGCGCTATTCGATATTTTTATTTTTGTGCAACACGAGTGTGGCGATATTTGATTGCGATAGCACGAGTAATATATAAGTCGAGATAATTAATAAGTCGCCGCTAAGATTTCTCGAATCGATAACCAGGTGGCGAACAATTTCAGACTTCGAATTTACACTTCTTCCGCCGTAACGTTCTAAAACTATATCGATCTGCCGAACGACAGTTGGATCCCGGACGGGAAAGAAAGTGGAAAGTGTTAGGGTTGATCGATATACGTGGCACGGGGCCAGGTGGCGCCAACGAGCTTTCCCGAAAACAGAGTAAACCGTCGATCGCGTTAAGGGATGATAAACGATCGTCGAAGGCGGACTGTGGGTAAAACGAGCGAACGAGAGAAAAAGCAAACGACGTTGTGGAGAGGCAGGAGGGAGGGAGGCAGGCAGGTCGACGCGAGATGTGCGGCGGTCAGTGCGCAGTGTGCAGAGAGGGTGAATGATGAAAAATTGTGTCGGCCAAGACTCGTGCGTTCTCTTGGATATGAAACTGCCAGACGGATAGACAGACAGACGGACGAAAAGAACGAATGGCCGTTTCTTCTCCGAGCGGAGACGGGCCCGACGGTCTGTTATTACATCTATCTCTCTTTCTTTTCCTCTCTCTTTCACCCTACTCTCTTCTCTCTCGCTCCCGCGTTCTCCGTGACTTAGGAGAGAAGAACGGATCGCCGCGTTACCGACGAGAGAAAGAATAATAGCCTCCCCCCGCCGTATCCGTGGACCGTGGTCTACAATTAAAACTCTCTCGCGCGCGCGCGCCCGCGTATTTTCAAGGGCGGGAAGAAGAGTTCTCTCTCTCTCTCTCCCTCGTCGCTGTACCGACTAATCGACTCACGCGCTCACTCGCAGAACGTTTCGCAGAACATCAAGGCGAAAATAATCCGCGACTAGACGCCTCTATCCCCTATCTGATACCGGCGTCTCGAGATGATCAAACGAGTCGTTGAATCTCACTTTCTCGCTAGACATGAGAACGCCCGGTGTGCCATGACATTCTACTATGTCGAAACGGAAGCTCCGTCCTTGGCGTCAGGAAACGCCGTGAAATCCGTACACGCATCCCAACGTCGCTCGTCCTCTCAATCCAGGCCCGTCTTGAAGTCGGTAGTAGTTATATACGTGAATCGGAAAGAAAACTGGAGACGGTTAGTTCCTGTCGGCCTAATAATAGAAATCGGCGTTGACGTCGGTAGCGTCGGTGCGGGACGAGCGGAAACACGGAGGGAGAGAAACACGGGGATACCGCCTAGGCGCAACGGTGGCAGTTGCTCGGGTGGTTTCGGTCCGCATTACGAGTTACGCGGGCGGGGTAATCATGATGATTCCGACTTCGGGTGGGTCATCATCTCGTCACCGCGTCACCCGCGGCCAAAAAACGGCCGGCACGCACACGGTACAACGCATTCGCAGCCACGAGCTTAACCGCAGCCTCCGACCACTACCACACCACCCAGCATCACCATCACCACCACCATCAGCGTTGATCGACACCACCACCGAAGGAAGATTACGAGAGGAGCGAAGGATGCTTTATGGACTTATCAATCACTTGATAGCCTCGCGCTGGATGCGCGCGGCGCTCCGCGTTTCTTACCGGACGCGCACCCTGTTATTAGCGACGATTAAAAGATTCCGCGCGGTGGTCGGAATCGAGTGCCGTTTCCTCGATTCGTTTCATCGACAGGGATTTATGGTTTCCACCATGCCTGAGATAGGTCGTCGAACGCATCACAAAGATGGTTTTCGCGGAGAGAGAGAGAGAAAGAGAGATTTACGTTGTCGTCGCCGCGAAAGGTGACGATCTTTCTCAGAAGATTACCGAAGACGTAATGTCTCCCTCGCGGTTGACTCGGTCAAATTCTAAACAACTGACTCCGTTAAACATTGTCGCTCGAAGCTATTCGTAATAATTGCTTGACACCAACGCGGCATATCGACGTTACCGTCTCTGTCCGCGCATTGCTTTGCTCCAGGTCCCGACGAATAAACTTTACGCCCGATTACGTGGAGCTGTAGCCGTGCGTTCGGGGCCGGGGGTAGAGTCGACTCTAGATAGCCACGGTGCGGCGCGATATACACACACGAAATCTCAATATCTCGAATCGAAATCTCGGTGCCGATCGAAATTGAGCGAGTCAGGCCCGCGAGCGGCGCGGCGCGGCGCGGCGGAGCACGGCGCCTATCGGCAAATCCTCGCGTCGCGAACGGACGGGGATCGTCTCGCTGTTTTGTGGGTGGACTTTGCGGCCTGGACTCCGCCGGTATCTACGTGTTCTTGCCGTACGAATGTACTCGCATTTTGGCCCGGGCGTGCAGGGGCCCGGGGACGGGGCCGCGGCGGGACCCACGAACCCGGTAATTAAATAGCTGTACCCTGCAATTAGGGCCACTAAATCGTGGCGGAGCCCGGACCCGGCCAGCGAAGGGCCCGCCAGACACAAAAAACAACGTCGAAACGTTGCTTATGCCAAGCGAGAGGCGCACACACGTACCGTACGTACTACGTGCGAGCGGGCCCCGGGATCCTTGGTGTGCGTGTCGCGGGGGTGGTTTCGTAGCATGTGGGAACCTAATCGGGCGAAAGAAAACAGCGAGGTTGCCCTTCGTACCTAAAACACGCTCGACTGTCGTTTGGGTGCTTCTATCCGTTCCCCTTTCTTAACCCGCTCGTGTTAGGTATATGGCGGATAACGTGTTCGCCGCTATAAGCATTTCAACATTTCCAAGGTAAGATCCAGACAATGATATCAATTGTAGAGCGTTTGATTTGTCTCGTGTAAAAATATTAAAAACAAACAGATTTCGTTTTTAATTGTGAAATTAAAGCGTACGACAATAAAAGAGTATTCAATGGAATAAACGAGATTTTCAGTAATTGCCTGCGAGATATTGAAGAATCTCGCATTAAGAAAATCAGCGTGCTGCAACGGCCGTGTTAATTTTACCAATTGCCCCGCGAACTAATTATCGTGCCTGTGTTGTCACGACGAGCGACGTACTTTTAATCGGCGAAACGAGTTTGACGATCTTATCGTGTATTCGAGAGAAGACTGTTGAATTATATCGTTCGAGGGAGCAGATACGTGAGTTGGCGTCTCTAGAGAGATAGTTACGCGTGATTATGTATTTTTATGAATTTCTATTTATGATTTACAGTACGTGAGCTCTGATTTCTGCTGCTTTTATACGAGCACAGATAGCAACTAACTTGGATATTTTTATATTATATCTACGTCAGTATGGTAATCAGCTAATATGGTTAATTATAGAATAATCCAGACGATGTTTTGCATAGTGTAAGGAAAAAGTTATTATGGTTATGTGAGCTACGATTTGCAACGTAATACTTTGCCCGAGGTGAAATTGCGCGAACCTGCAATTCGTGGGCATTTTACGAGCGTAAGCAATCAAACTAAATTAAGCCCTATATCCCAATTACTGCCGCGACAAAGAATATCAACAATGTTCGTGCTATCAGCAGCTAAAAAAAAAAATTATCCCGTCTCATTCTTCGCTCGTGGATCTCGACTTAAATCTCTCGACGTTTCCGACGAGCGTGTTCGTGTCGGCTGCGAAATATTCACCATCGCCGTGGGGGATGGACGAGCAGGGAGCGGCCGAGCTGGAAAGGAAGATAATGGTAACAAACAGTCTTCCTTCCTGTTACAGAACGACAGTGTCGCTTCCCGCTTCTCCGCGGCCTGCCCCGGCACGTGAAGTAGCGCGGCGGTTCGCCGCGCGCGTGCACCGCGATATCCGCGTATGCAAAATCGGGTATGCGCACGCACCCGTGAGGGAGCACCTCTAGATGGATGACCGAGCATCACGCTCCCCGTCGTATTAAAATATCAGGGCTAACCCCCGGCCACCCGGCCAACCCTCCGCCGCCACGGTTCCGCCGCCGTGCCGGTCCCCTCCGCCCCCCTCACCTCCCCCCGCCACTCAGCCGCGTTGGCATTAAATCAGCCACCCACCAGCCCTCGGGTTATCTAAAGAGCCTATCTGGTGGACCGGCTAAGATATCGTCGCTGCTTTGTGCGAGAACTCGTTGCGTTCGTTGCGCGCCTACATGATCCTTCTCTCGTCGTGGAGTACCTTCGAGGAAAGAGAGAGAAAAAAATAATAGGGAGAAGTACGTACCGAGAGAACGAGAGAGAGAGAGATCAACTATTCTCAGGTATTGCGAACGACGTTCTCCTTGATTTTCTCGACTCGAAAAAGGAAGAAAGAGATTTGTAACGCCGAGCTTTTTTCCATAATTCAGACAAATTGTACGATGTTTTGCTAATAATAATTTAAACTAGAACAACCTTCTCGGCGACTTGGAAGAGCAACATCATATATACGTTGTAGAAAATACCGGTCGTGATTTCGATCGAGTTACTTAAAGGCACCCGGCTCTTTCCTTCGTCATTACTTTTCACGGGAACATGAGAAACCGTCGTGTTTGCGAGCTGAATGCAGACAAAGAGCCGTTCGAAGCGAGAGAGTACGGGCGAGAGTGCGGCGACGCGATGCCGGTCGTGCGTGCAATTCCTCTCTCGGTACCGGCCGACAATTTAATTTTCTAATTATCGCGACGCCGCCTCGATCGAGAGAGAGAAGGTATGCCGTCGTTATCTTCACGTGGTATCTGCGTATGTAGCCGGGCACTCTACGCGCATATAAAAGCTAATGGATCCACACGAGGCTCGGCTCGGCTTCTCCGGACTCAATCTCGACTAATATCCTCGTAGAGAGAGTACGTGCGTACAAGAGAGGTAGATAGATAGATAGAGAGAGAGAGAGAGAGAGAGAGAGAGAGTAAGAGAAAGAGAGAGCATAATACGCCCACGAGGTGAACGCGGATCGTCGCGGGCGATAAAGCGGACGACGAGGAGGACGACGAGTACACGAGGATAAGAATGAGAGGGTGAGGGTGTAGCGGGGGATGTTCGCGTACTACAGTGCGGTGAATTAATTGATTACCACGCGCGCATACCCACGTACAATCGTTCTTGCAGCGGAGAACGGTCGCGACGGAGAGAAATTCGCGGAGAAACGTTCGAACGGGCAAGTTGCTCAAGCCGATGCTGCATAACGGTTGATGCATTGAAGCTTTTCACTCGACTCGTATATGCTCGTCTTTTCATTGTGTAGTCATTTCCGCCAAGTTTTGTCACTTTTCCCGCGAAATTGTCTCTTTGCAGGAACATTTCTTGCCCTCCGTCTTAAGAATCATCTTAACGCATCTTAGCCCTTTCAGTTTCAGACCGCGAAATTTCGTTCCTGAATATTCGCAGATCGAGACGCGAGAACCGTGTTCACTGACTGCAACACGAGTGCCAAAATTACGGTATCGAGAGGCACTATCGCCACCAGTAATCAATATAAACCTCAACGGTTCGTTACACAAGGTTTACAGTTTTCGCACGCCGGCGGGTAAACGGCCGGGTGTATCAGATCGAACGCACGAGCGTGACCCAGAATTACCTACAAATTTGCGGAGCTCTCCTCGACGAGCGCATGCGTCTCGACCGCAATCACGGCGTCTAAGTAGCGTAAGGAGAGGACGTGGACGTGGTGTGCGGCTTATATACAAGGGGTTCTTACGGTAGTTGGCGGTACGTGTCGGCGCGCGTTGCGGCCGGGGCGCGTACAACGTACACGCGGTTCCACGGGGTGTATCGAGGGAACGCGCGCTCCTCTTCCCGGAGGGCCCCGCCGCGCCGCGCCGCGCCGGCGGTTAAGGCCGCGGTTACCGCGTGGTTATCAAGTTAACCTTTTACCTCGGAGCCGCGGCTGGATGAGGTTTGCGGCCGCGGCTCCGAGGCGGCCGGAAGGAACGGGGGGAGGGCACGAGGGCGGGAAGGGGAATGGACGGGGGGGGGCAAGAAAGGGGACGACGAAGGTGTGAAACCACTCCAAAGCAAAGAGGCAAGAAATTGTGTGCGATTATCCCCCGACCGGTAAACGCGGCCGGCCCAGAATGGCTCTCTCGAAGCCTCGATAACGATTCGATGAAACTTTTCTCGCGTGTTCGCCTCCTTCCTTTTTGGTTCTTTTTCTCCTCCTTCTTTTCGTCCTTCTACTCTTCTTCTCCCGGTGTACCTTTCCGTATTACACTTGGCGTAACGGGCAACAGGTATACGCTTTTACCGTGCGACTTATAAAAAGGTAGGCCAACGGTGTCGGGAAAGGACAAGAGCGGTACACACGCGCATACGTATATACTTTATTCATTATCCGGTTTGTAATTCATAACACGCCATTAGTCGTATTATTATGGTATTTACTTGCGTCCCAATAGCGGGTGTCCGGGCGAAACTCGTCATTACGTCGTAGCGCGCGCGCGCGCGCGCGCGCGGTAATTGCTGAGTTATACATGTGGCAAGGGAAACTCTCGGAGTTATATGTATAAATATAAGCGAAAGTCGTAAGAAGTCCATCGCTCGTGCTGATAAGAGACAATCGGCTGTCTCGAAAAAATAAATAAAATACGTGAAAATCTTTTGCGTGATTCAACAGTTGTCTCTGAGTCAGCTCACGCACATCGCGAAATTATTTGGAGAACGGAATCAATTTCGGTTTGCGGTCTATCCTCCAAACCTCCTAGACGTTACCGTATCCGCGGCGCATTATTGTTCACGTAAACGCAACCCGTAAATCTCTCCCCGTTTGTAATACCTCCTCGCTCGCGTGTTCGACTATTACGTAACGTGAACGTGTACGACACACGCGCGGCGCACATATTTCACGCCACTTTCTGAGAAACGGCTACCTGCCGGCGTGCAAGGGAAGATTGCCGACTACAGGCGATCCGCGAGTGTCGTAAAAGTCAATCCTGTTTCGATTGACGACCCGACGCAAGTGCCATCGTCTAGATCTGGCTCTGTTCCCTCGTTTCACGGGGCAGGAAAACGATGAAATGCACGACGAACCTCGACGAGCATTCGACTCTCGACAACTCTTCACGATCACGCTCGTTGTGTACGTGTGGTCTCTATACTCTTTCTCTCCTCTTCTTCCTTTTCCATTACGCGTGCGATCGATCGTCGATAAATTATCGCGCGAAATCCTTTATTTGTCATCACGATAATCACGGCAAAGTGTCTGCTAAGCTTGTAACGTGATCCGGGATCACGCTACACCTGCTGTCTCGTCTCCCTGCGATCGGACCTCGGTGGGCGAGCGATCGTTGCTTGCGAGGTCTAAATGCGAGGGGTCTAGGCTCGTCTAATGTGGCAAGGCTTTAAAATGAAAATTATATTAATGATCAGTTACTAATAACATAGTAGTAACAACAAACGTATATAATGTTGCTAGACATAAAATCTTCGTAAGAGCCTCGGCGAAAATAGGCATGTTGAAGATGTCGATTATTCGCAGCGCCAGTTTATCGGCGATGCCGATGTATACGGTACAACGCTTCCGTAAACGACGGTCACATATATCCTCGTAGAGCGGAGTTTCCCTCTTTTTCTCTTTTTTTTTTCTCTCGACGGGTTTCCTACGTTGGGTGACGGACCGCCGACTTCCTCGATTGCGATCCCATCGAAGTCCCATCCCGACCGATACCGGAGGGAGGCGCCTGTTAATCTCAATAACGCCGGGCGCCCGGACGGAAGCGCGGACTCGTAAAACGCGCGCGGAACGCCGTCGTTCCCTCGTCTCGCTTCGCTCCGTTTCGCCCTTTCTTCCCAGAATTCATCCGTTCTCCCCGAGTCGATCGGTCCACACGCGACTCGCGACTCGTCTCCACGGACGGGATGCTGCGACTCTCTTCCCTCCCCCCGCCCCCCTGAGATGCAACGATCGTTATGTAAAGGAACCAGGCCGCGCGTCGCGCCGCGTCGCGTCGATCCTCCCGGCGCGTGTTGGCAAGAGTCTCGTAGTCGCATACATAATTCATACAATTAGCGGGCGTGTCTGTCGGCTTGGGCCAGAGCTTATATGTCGCGCTTACATGCTCGACACCGAGATTGGGAAGAATCCCCAGCGGGACTTCGCGCCCGGTGGATCTCCGACTCCGTATCGTCCACAATGGAAAAGAGGGATACATTGCGCTTTAAGGGATGTAGCGTACGGTGTACAGTTTCCTCGCGAAATGAGCGGCACTCTGCTGTCAGAATTACAATCGTCTCGTTACGGAAGCGCAGATACCCGTTCGATCGAGAAAAATAGTCGAGATAAAAAGGAACGACGAAAGGAAACGAGTGTCGTTATATGCTGCTGTGTCGCAACAACGTTTCGTCGGCAAAATGCGAAGAAAAAAAATATCGTCGTTATCGTACATGACGAAAATAACACGTTTTTTCGTCTCTGTGAGGATTGTAGTAATGATTGTCGTATCGTAAAAAACGCGACGTAAGATCACAGGAAGAATGGGAGTAAGAAATTAGATTGCAGATATCAGCGTCGCGATCAGGTAGGCTGAATTTTATGCTCGACGAGTACTACCCTAATTATAATGCAATAAAGTAGACGCGCTCTGGTCGTCGTTATCGGGGAACACTCATCTCACCGACGCTCATTACGAAGTTGTGGTAAATTGGCTGCCACTCTCGCACGTGATAAATATTGATGTATAATTGTATTACTACATACGTTTACAATACACTCGTTAACAGTCGAAAACGAGCGTGCGATGCCTAACGCGATCATCGATCCGAAACACGCAGCAGCGTCGTAATTTCGCGTTCGACGGGTAAAGCGCGATGAATATAACAAGAATATTCATTAGTGATTATCGGTTGGTGAATTTTCTCGTCTTATTAGTTCACGCGAATGTATACTCTCTCTCTCTCTCTCTCTCTCTCTCTCTCTCTCTCTCTCTCTCTCTCTCTCTCTCTCTCTCTCCAAACTTGTTAAAATGAATGCATAAAACATTTTCCGAACAGTATAATAGAGACAAAACTTGAAATACAGTGGAAAATTAAAGCGAAATTGTTCTGCAATTAGGAGCGCCGAATAATGCGAATCACGACTGAAATTGCCATTATTAAGCCGAATAATTGATAGTTCGCAATTCACAAATCGCGTCTGCGATTATGTTACACGAGCACGAGTTACAGTTTTAAATTTCAAAGTTATCTCTCGCGCGCCGTTTCGCGAGCTAATGTCCGTTACGTGGAGAATGACGACTGTATCGATACACGAAGATCAATATTGTCGATATCGGAACTAATAAATGTGGTTTTATCCGTACGTGTAGAGGATACGCGCTGCACGCTGGTCGCGTTCGTCGGCGCACCGCGATTCCGCGCACCAAGCGACGCGACGACTCCTCGTACTCGTCAACCGGCGCCTGCTCTGTAATTGCGATTCGCGCACTGTAATAATTATTACCTTCGGCCTGTCATCAGCGGCGACGTCTATGCGCGAGTATACGCTTGTCGTCGTCGTAGTCGCCGTAGTTGCCGAGCTTTCGAAAGAAGGCTAGCAAAAATAACTCTCCCGACTCTCTCTGTACCGCCAGTGAGAAACTCGTGCAACGCAAGGGAGGAAGAAAGAAAGCTCATCAGGGACGTATTGTGTGGTAGTTTTATAATCGGTCTAGAGCGAAATGCCGAAGGGGAGCTCGTCCGATGTACGGATCAGAGTCCGGATTATCATTAGCAGATGCAATCGCAACATCAAAGATATCGAAATCGGAATTGAATTTGCAACTAATTTTATATATTTCGCGATGATACATCTAAATATCTCAATTGAATCTTGTTGAATGGGGAGAGCTTATACATGATAGTAGCCAAAGAATAGCTTTCAAGAGACACCCTTGCAACGCAAAATCCATTCTCTTCGTCTACGTTCGGAATATTGCGTTATAGAAAAGGGCCGGGATGTAAAAGTTGTTAAAAAAATCAACATGGCTGATTGAGGCCGTGTACGCGGGGATATATATCTGAAGAAGAATACGAGAGAGACAAGCCCGACGAGGAATAGACTGGAGAAGAGAATGAATGGACTCGGTAACGTTATACGTGGACCGGTAATTATGACTCCTCTAATCACCGACAATTACTGCAGTTACCGGGCTCGCAGAGTTATCTCGGCCGGTCCATCTCGCGCTGCGATGGAAGAGTACAGAAAGGGGAGAGCGGGGGGCAGAAAGGAGGAAAGAGCAGAGTAAAAATGTCAGAGAATTAACAGGAAGAAGAGTGTGGTGGCCGGAGCCGATTACAAATGAAATCATTCGATCTCTTTCAGACGCGTTTCTCGTAGTCCAGAATCTAAAGTCCAGAAATAACAGTTTCGTGAATAAATTCAATTAAATCGGTATATCGCGTATATATGAAATCGTGCATCTCACGATGCGCTGCAGGTAATCGCAGTCGCGTCAACGAGCGGAAGGACGACGAATCGCGCGATCGCGTGGGTTCGCCGTCGCGATGGATTTTAATACATTTTCGCCAGTCATCGCGCACCTCGTCCCGCACTGCACCTCCCCGCGCATCGTCCCGTTACGTCGTCGGCGGCCCGAGGTCGATATCAGATCGCCACGCTTCGACGTCGGCTATGTAATTCGCCGGAGCGAATACGCGCCGTCTGGTTCTCTCCGAGCGAGAAGAACGCGCGCGAGACGTCGCGCGGGACGATGCGCACGGGTGGGAGGGAGGAGGGGAGGAGGGAAGGGATATTCAAATGGCCCTACTCTTGTATGGAAATGCGCGAGATGTAAAGATGACGGTGGGATACGACGCGGGGATATTACCAGTCGTTAGCGCGACAAGCCAGCTACGATAACGCTCCTCTCCGAGGAGGCCCGTCCTCCTTGAACTCCGTGGCTTTTAAGGTCCTCCGCGCGAGCCGACGCCGATGATTGATAATGAGAACGATACGAGGGGGGCAAGTTATTTAAATACGGAAAGAAAGAGAGGAAAAATTTTATTATCCATTAATCTCGTTTATGATTTTGTTTGTACTTTCATCGCCGCGCCATCAGGTATACGGGGGAGATAGACGGGCTATGTGCGGTTCGCGAGAATGAAATGTTGACTTTTAATAGACTATTTTAACGTAACACGCGCCCTTCTCTCGCAGACGCCGCGCCGAAGCCCTTCCTATCTCTCCGCCGTTGACCTGCACGATCGGCCAGAAAGAGAAGACGCAGATTCGTAATGATGAAAAACATCACTGCAACCCCGTTCGCCTCGCAACGTGTAATTTCGTGGGCTGTGCAAACGTCGAAACATTTGCGGGACCTACGAGAGAGATATATGACCGAGTACCCTCGTCACTTAAAAAAATCGAGCGCGTCCGAGCCGCTCAAGTCAGTTTCGGGGGAGATTTTGGAGCCCTACGGGCCAAAACGAGATAGTCTTGCACTCGTCGTAATAGGCAACTCGGGCGCCAAGGTGTTATTAAAAGCGGCAGAAAAGCCGCGCAACAATTAAAAAATTACTCTCACGTTCCCGCACGTGGGAACCCCTCGGAATGAGCTTTCGAGAGCTCCTCTCGCATTCGCGCGGGCACCTGAAGAAGGTTTTTACCTATTCGCTATTTTGTGTGCGAAAGAAAAAAAAGGAAATGGGAGAGACAGTGGAACCGATGCGCAAAAGATTTTATCGTAATATAGCCTACGGGCTGAGCGTTTTTAATCCTTGCCTTGCGACCTTTGTTGCGGTTGCGATTAGCGGCAGCGACGAACGCGCGAGGCTTAACGCGTTCAAGACTTCCATCGCGATCAGACCGCGGATCTTTCGGTACGTGTCAATGGCGTCGGTCAATTTCTGCGATAATTAGACGCGATACATGGGGGGATACATGGCCATTCGTATTCTCGCGAGGGTCGACCTAATTAGGTATCGATCGTCTGGACAGATACCCTCGGCCATAAAGTAGCATGCCTTCTATAATTGTACAAGATACCCCTTGGATAAAAGCCCGGTGCACGGTTGCGTTGGTCTAGCGTGTCTCAATTATCGATCGCTACAGCGATACGTCTATCATCAATAACTCCGCGGTTCATTTACGGATATCGCTCAATGAGACCATTGTCTCCGTAGGAATACGCTTTCCTAATCACTGTTGACGAGCGTGCCTATTGTTATAACAGGTGAAGGCAATTGATGTTAAGGATATGACATATGTGCGGTTTATCTGACGCGAGCTCTAGCCGATCGAGGTATTGTTTCGACGCAACAAAGTTGCGACGTGTCTGTGCTAGAAATCGTTCCTCTTTAAAAAGAAGAGAAAGTGCGAAAAAGACAGACGGAGAAGAAATTTATTCTCCCACGTATACGGATGAGGGGAAGACTCAAAATTCCGGAGATAAGATCGCGCGCTCTCGCACTAGAATAGACCTGCCTAACAACGTCCAAGTCTGTCTATAACACGGCAGATACGGATGCAATTTCGAGCGAGGCACGATTGTTAATATCCACCATTCTTCAGTCAAACGTGATTTATCGCACGAACCGAGAACTTTTACAGGAGCCCAGAATTGGTACAAAGCCAAACATGATCCGGCACATTGTACGGTAAGAGGGTGATAAGCGGCGGAATCCGGACGATAATCGAGGATTCACACGATGAGTTTCCGCATCGGCGCCGCCGCCGACGCTGCCGCCGCAGCCGCGGCCGCAGCCGCGCGGATGCCTTTCGTGGCCGAAAGGAAAAATGGCAGATCAGATAGGCCCGCAGCCGTTTAGCATGCAACGATGCATTCATATCGATCGACGCATGCATATGCAACACCTCGCCGCGCGTTACCGGTATGCATTTCGCGCGCGCGTGCAACGGGGAAAGAGAATGGAGAGAGAGAGAGAGAGAGAGAGAGAGAGAGAGAGAGAGAAGACGCCGACGCATAAATTTTACGCGTGTGGTGTGTGTAGGCATGCGTTACGACGCACCCGTTAATTACCCGTCACCCGCTTACCAAAAATTAAGGGACTGCGATAGCGTCGGTCATTCCACTCTCGGGGCACCTCTCTCGCCGATCGCCAAGTGGATGAGAAGCCCCGCTAGATATCTTTCGAGTTTTCGTTTACATGCATTTCGTTTACGTCTTTTTAGTTATGGTATTCGTTTGAGAATATTTCTAACAATAAGTCTAAAATGATCTTTAAAGGAACAGTGTTCGTAGAATCCTCTCGCGATTGATGAGCGCGCCTCGTAACTGAGATAAAACCGGAAACGTCGCGATCCCTCGATAACAGAAATTCGCGCGTACTTTCTTTGAACGCATCGAGGATGACGGATTTTGCTAATGGATGAAGCGTACCGTATCGTTTCGTTCAACATGAATATTCACCTAGTCTGATATATTTCCGTGCGCGCGAAATATTTGCATTCTACGAGAAATTGATACGGGCGATATTATTACGATCTTACGGTGTGAAAAAAACTACGAGAATTGAAACCATTAGACGTGAAATTGAAAACCGATAGATAGATACAACGAGGGAGTTTTTCGCGCAAAACTAGCGAATTAGCGGCCTTAGGAAATCATCAGCTTCCCTCTCGAATTTCTTACGGCGTAATATGTACCTGCGGTAACGATAGTCGATAGTGCTTACTTGGAAGTTGCTGTGCGCGTAACCAGACAGCCATCCAGTGATCAACGCTTGACGATCGCTCGCCTCGGTGAAGGAGGCGTCGTGCACACTTACCGGCTGAAACAAAATAACAAAAGGACAAAACTTGGAGCAATCGGTCGTAAAAGACAATTAACTTATTGCGCGCTAACGACAATCCGATAATCTTACGATGAATCTTACGACACATGATAAAAAAAAAGGATTTTAGGTACTTGCGCTTTCAATCTCTTCAAAGGCGGACTTTTAAAAGAAGGTGGTTTAATTTTTTTGCTTAGTTATATCTTATTTGATTTATATACCCGTAGGAATTAAACAAAAAAAATAGAATTAAAAATACTGCGGTGAATAAATCGTCGGTTTTCTTTTTGCTAGCAGCATTACAATTTAAAATAAGTGTCTCTGAAGATATTAAAGAAATTGCTCCTCACTTTTTACAGCGATTTTACAAATATAATGTATGTAAGAAACGAAGAATTCCAGATCATTTTCCTCTGACCTATAGATTTCAAGTAATGAAATGCATTAATTACTCCATATGTGTATTGTCTCATTAATATTACAAAAGACCTAAATTCTTCGTAAAAAAAAACTCGTTTTTCTTATAAATCGCGGCAATGCAAAAGAATCATTTAATAGCTCGCCGTTCCGGTCGATCGAGATCTCGCGGTCGTGATCGACCGGAACGGTGCGCCATTAAATTTTTTAATCACATTGTATAAACCCATAACTTTCTATACGTCCTCATTGAAGTATAGTGCGCGTATTATTATACCGGGATAACTTTATTACCGGCTGGGAAACCGGATTTTTGTAAGAGAACGACTTCGGCGGTGAGAGAGTGCGGGGAAAAAGAGTCCGAGCGCGCGATCGCCGCGAGCGGAACAAAAGCGACCCAGTTGGCGGAGTGTCCAGAGATTCTGACGTATAGCGATGTGACTCTCGGACTAGTACCTATGCTTACAACTAAAAATCCGCACGGGAATCAGATAAATCCACTTTTCTGGATAAGCTATTCAATATAGATATATACATCTATATAGAGATTCTCAACGATCAGCGCGTGCGTATGCCATATGTGGAGCGGATATCGTACTCTGCACGTCGCAAGTTTCGAATTTGAACAGTCGTTTCTCTCGTTTTCTGACCCCGTAATGCATCCTCTGAAATATTATAATATTTATTCCTGTTGTGCATTCCAGAATTCCATTTTGAAAAGTTGGCAACGCCGCGGTGCGGCCTCGTCGGGGAGCCGACGAGGGGTGGCTCGCGCGCGTTGTCGTGCGAGGGTGTACGTGTAGGCGAGTACGCGCGCGTATAAAGTGTGTACAGAGAGAAAGAGAGAAGAGGTAGATAGATAAAGTGAGAGAGCGAGAGAGAGAAAGAGAGAGGCGCGGCGCGATGCGCCCGGTAAGAGGAAGACGTGATCGATGCCCGTGGGATGCGAGGGCGTTCCTGGTGCGGGAGGCGCCCGAGACAAATGGACGTCGCGCGTCTACCGACCACGCCTTCCCGCGGGAGAAGAAACTCCGTTGCGTGTATGTACTCTCTCCCGCTTCGCCACGGATTCTCCCGACGTCTTCTCGACGAGGTTCCGCCGGTTCCGCGGCCGGCCGCACTACTCGCCCCGCGGTGATGACCGCCGCGGAGAGGGGTTTTCCCTTTGAGCGCCTCTTCCGACCCTATCTCACTTCACGCGTCCTGGCGAACTTCGCGCGGTATCTCGCCATCTCGGGAATCAAGTCTGGGATCAGATAAGCCGCCGATTGTGTTCCGGTAATTAATGTCAATCACACGCGGTGAACGAAAGGATCGCAAGCCTGATAATAGTTCGTTCGCGGAATATTCCGGACGAGTTATTTTATTCATAGTCAAGATGAGTATATACGTTATATATATATATATATTAAGTAGAACAGATATTTCGTAAAGTTGATTATGCGTTCAGCGGTATTACGAACGATGCGTTGTTGGATTGTGAGTCCCATCTGAAAGAATTCGATTCGAGAGATACATATCGGGTGCAGCGAACACACGTCGTCTTCTATATATAGAAGCAAAGAGATCGCGTCGACGAGCGCGATGACTTTGCGGATACGCGCGCGCGTTCCGCTCGTATTCGCGCGAGCCGCTTGTTTTGCGGCTCTTTTTCGCTTTACACACGAGAGGAGCAACGAGACCGCCGCGCCGCGCGCTCCCGTCACTTTTCTATAAATAATCCCGCGAGGCGAGAAAGAATCGTTGCTCGCGCGAAGAGGGAAACGCACGAGCGGAGGTACGAAAGGCACGGTATTTAAATTCAAGCGAGGCAGAACGGCGTATAAACAAGGCGAGCGGGCGATAAATATTCAACAAGCCTCGGGAAGTTACGTCAATCCCCGGGGTTCTACGAGCCCCTCTCGCTTTTACTCCGAGAGCTGCGCTACTCTCGTTCACCGCTACTCGTCCCGCCGGACGTTGCGACCGTGTCACGAAACGGCGCGCGCGCGGCGCGGCGCGGGCGCCTTGATGGAAAGCAGCCGCGCGCGCGCGAGAAAAAGATCTTGAGATTTACAGCGCGACCGTATCGTATACCTACAGCGCGCGGGGAAATTTCGGAAACGACGTGCCATATCGAGTGGGCAGGTATTTAAAAGCCGCGCGGCGAGAAAGGGCGAGGGAGCGAAGTCACCGATCGGATCGTGATGATGGAAAACGACGCGCGGGAGGCGTCAAGAGTCGCGTCAAGATTATCGGCGGCGGGGACCACCCAAAGCGCGCCGAGAACTATCGACCATGCGCGGGGTAGGGCTAACGATAGCGAAAACCTGTCCTAACAGCGGGATCCGCGAGATAAGGTGGTGAATGCAGGTGTTTAGCGGCCGTCCAGTCATCGTATTGTCATTACTTACGACTGACACCGCGAAGCGGTGGTGCCGGTCGACGTCGTTGATCGCGCCGCGGGGGTCGGACACTCTTTTAAATTTCGAGAACACGCGCGCACGGCCAGCGCGTCGTTTCTGTCACGTCATCGACAGCCGAAGTGTCTCTCGCCGCAGCGGTGCGGCGGCGGCGGCGCGCGGCGCGGTGGTGTGATCGACTATATCGTCGAGATCGTGCTATATCACTCGCGGACAGCCAAGTAGACTTGGTACGATTGAATGAATTATCGCTTCAAAGGGCAATGTAGTAGAGACGGTCAGGAAAGAAGGTGAAAGCTTGCGCGCTTGTATCGAAAATCATTATAGTTACATGAACTATTCTTTAAGTTGCGCTGAAATAATCTTTTTTTTTTTTTCACATCTTCGTCATTACATGTATTTACATATTTATAATCACTCCAGAAACAGAAAGATATTTTGTCAATACATATATAGAACGTACCTTTGTGCAGTTCTATACAACTTAGCGAACCGAGACAATCTTAACGTACGAATTGCTGGTGAAACGTTGACATAACATATAGTAATCGCGTCTTTCGACATCGACGACGACGCAACAAAATTTGTATGGACATTAGAGACGTGTCGCGCGACACCTGTGCGTCAGTATGCCGTCGATGATGGATGTCGGTACACGCACAATGCGCATACATTGTCCGACAACAACGTGGATCCTGCCCAACCCAGCTGGAGGTGGACCCGCGGTGATATAACGTAGGCTCTTACGACCCGTCAAGATGTTTGTCCGACAAGGATCTCGATCCTCTCGCGCCTCGCGTAGTAGATTACCTAAGGACTTTTAGGCGGCATTGTTCAGTGCAATATTGATTTATCTATTCTAAATTTGTTCTTCTATTGTGATCGCACCATAATAATTGTTTCATTATTGCAAAAAAATCTGTTTTTAAACAAGATAAAAAATTGTTTATAAAACATCAGCGCTTATGCTAATCACTGTTCCTCTTTTTGTTGCAGCTGTGTAATTATGTATATTGCGGAAATTCTGCGAGAGGGAGAGAGAGAGAGAGATGGCCGTCAAAGTGAGTGATAAATTAATTTCTAGTTTTTATAGTACAGTATATAATATAATATATGTTATTACGCTCGAAACTATATTTCAAAAATACGTAAACTTTATAAAAATATGCAATTTTTATAAAGTATGTAGTTCTTGTTATTCAATAGTGAAAATTTATAAGATAATCATAACAGAAATGATTGATTAGAGAAGAGAATTCAAGCGACATTGATGATGGCAGTAATAAGTCAAATCGAAAGGAGATGAATTTAAAAATTTTTAAGATTTTTACAGTGCTTAATTTTTTTGATATTTTGCCTTGAAATATTTTTTCATTCAATACATAACATATATTATGAAAGAGCATTAAGTATCTCTCGGTAAGATAATTTATTAACATTAGTTGTTGTGTTTGCTGTACCATTATATCAGCATTAATGCAAAACAAACGATTATAAAAATCAGTTCTCTAATCAAACTCCATTATCGACGAAGCGTGTCTCGTGTCATGCGTCGGCTCGCGCGAGCGCGCGCATGTATAAGCGCGCGTAAATAAACGCGCGCTCGATGCGTTGCGACCCTCTGATGCCGGACTACCACGCCCATTACGACCACGTTCGTCCGTCCGTGACGCGTAGCAAAGACGGAGCGCTCTGCAACGCGAGCACAGAAAGATAGCACAGCTTCCCGCAGCTTCGCCGCCAAAAATACGCGCGCGAGATTGTCGTGAAAAATAAGACAGCGCTGCGCGAGAGGCGCGGCGAAGGTAAGGTGTTGGAAAACATGAAAGGGCGCTTTGTAAAATAAAAGATTATGGATAAAGTGAATCTTATAAAGTAAAAAAAACAAAAAACACGAGTTTATTCTTTACGATCTCGCGTCACGACAGTGTCCGACGATCGCGACGTTGCGTACATCCTCATGCGTGTGCCATCATAATTCATATCTGACACGGATCAGACGCGCGCTCGTTACAGTCGGATATTAGACGAGGAATCGGCGCAAGAGATCTTAATTAACTGCAAAAACGATGGTACGCGACAAATCTTTCGTAGAACGTATGTGCGGGGGGGGGGCGGGGGAAGGAACGTCTGGCGATGAAAGGTTTTCATCTGGCTACTCACCGAGGCGCGTCTCTCGCTCGTTTCAGCCTCGGTTTTTCACGCGTCGGCACGCGCGCGCGGGAAATCCGAGAGCTACTGATTGTGAGAACGAACGAGCGAACGAGCGAGCGAGTGAGCGAGATAATATCGGGGGCGCGCATAACGATCGAACACCGGGAGCCTCTTCAGGGCATCCGCGCGAAGCGCGCGTGGTGTACACGCTTTATCGGGGCAGGGAACGCGGAATCGGAGATCCCGGCGTCGGATGGCGATGGGGAATAATTGCGCGTTTGCGCTCGTTGCGGGAGGAGGATTCCGTGGGCCGCCTCCACGACTCCCGGTAGTAATTATCGAATCCCTCCTCTCTCGCCCCTCCGCGGCCGGCCATCGAGCCCTCCCCCCCTCTGTACCCCCCCGTCTGTTCCCCGGCATCTCGTCCGCGTTACTTGGGCGTCTTGCGAGCAGCGGAACGCTCTCCTCTTCTCGGTCCCGTCCCGTGTGTTATTATTCGGTGCGCTCTCCCGCTTAGATCGGCTCCTTCCGTCTATCGGACTTGGCCAGCATCCTGCACAGCGGCGCGGCGGAGAGGCATCGCGCCGCGCCGTTCGCCGCGCACCGCGCGCGCCGCGGCATCGGAAGCAGCTCTGACGCGAAGATTACTGGAATTAAGGCCGTAGCCTCCGCGATTCGTGCCGACGAATCGCAGTAACCTCGCGCTTCGGGGCGACATCCGTCGCAGCGTCGACTGCCCCCTTCCCCTTCCCCCTTTCTTCCCCCCCTTCACGACATCGTAATCATTGAATTATGGCATATGTTATACCGTTACGCGTCGTCGCGGAATTGTCCGTTCATCATTATTCACATCCAATATTAACCGGTAAGATGTCCATCGTAAAAAATATATTAGAAGCGATCTATTAACGATTACGCGGGAAGGAGGCGAAATTTATTAGCCGCTAAGGGCGACGCCGCGATACAGATAGGTCCAGTCCGATTTCATAAAGCGTTAGCGGTTAATGCATTCGAATCATTCTTAATTTTCTGCGCGGCGCGGCGGATGAATCGCACGTCGAGATAGCCGTCGTTGGTTATCGCGAGAGCTCCACCATCGCCGAAGAGTCGCCGATGGACAAGGAGGACGCCGCGACGTTTTAATTGCTTAATTGATGCGCGCGTCTCGATGGTCGCCCATCGATTTTGCCGAAGCGACAAAGGTCTCTGTCCTCTTCGCCGCGAGGCTAACCAGAGCTGCCGGTAGATCGAAATCAATCGATGAACGACTCAATCGAGATGTGCGCGCGCTGTCTCGCCGATAGTATCGCCTTTCCAGTCGATGTATTAGTTTCTGCCACGAAGACGAGGCTACAACTCTTTTTTTTTTTCGATCGCGATCGCGAGTCCTCGATTAATCCGCGTCCGAATTACACCTGCACACGACAAGGTCGTAAAATCGAACGTCGCGCAGATTTTTACACGTGTATGCCCATCCATTTGCCTGCTTTTATGAAAGCAATGTGTCGCACGAGAAGGGAAGGAGGTGGGGGGAGGGGCGATATCGCCTACCGAATCGCATTAGAACCGAGATCTAAACCCCGAGGCGCATTAGGGAGCGTGTAACCCCGAGAGCTTGCGCGTATATACAGTCTATCCCCTAATCGTGGCTGGAGTCAATATCGTCGCCGCGATCAACCTCGTTGGCCGACGCTCGCTACCGCAAATGGAGTGCCTGTAAATAACGATGCCACCCCGATGTTGTGATTATATTACTTACTCGGGACAGAGAGAAGGAGAGAATGTGGGATACGCAGGACGCAGGAATGGGTGAGAAGATGAAGGGAAAGAGAGAGACAAAGAGGCACAGGGAGGGTGGTCTCGCTCTCTCGAGGGAGTCTGCGGTAGATTAAATCTTCGCCGGTTAGCGTTTGATTAAACCCGGGATCGGGCTGGATGTTAATGTTCGTACTAAGGCCGATTGCGTACCAACGAGATTGTCGGCCCGAGAGTCACAACATCGTAACAGCGGCACGCATGCGATTTATTTCTCCCCCGGATGAGATTCGTGTTTAATCGGGTTTTAAATTTAGGAAAGACGGGGATGCGTCCATCACCGTTCTTTTCGATAATAAAATAGCATATATTCGATACTTGATTAAATTAAATAAACGAATATCGATGATGAAATGACAATATCTAAAATGTTTTATATTCAACTATTTAATTCAGCGATATAATACAATAATATACTGGTGCGCAATAAATATATATATTTTTTTGTCATATTTGTTAAGTAAAACTAAAAGTCTAGGCAAAATTACAGTTTCTTTCCTTTTTTTTATCCCGAGAAAGAATTTTCAATTCGTTTTCCAAAATATTTAGATTTTCTCTGATTTTATTTAATACAAAGCCTGTTGGGAAAACAACAAATCTTAATAAAAAAGAATATAATTGGCAACCTTCTTATGTTTTGTTCAACAGAACGGACGCAGTTGTCATAAATAAAAAAGTTGGAGTATACAGATACTCTCTCTCTCGGTAGAGTATATTTCATTCATCCCTTATATTACTTATTAATCATCAGTCGGTTAATAATTACGTATGAATATCCAACGGGACTTTCAAGTAATACGATCATACGTCTTTGGCAACGACTTTACTCCCTTCGTGCGTTACGAGTGATCGCGAGGCGTGCACGGACTCATTCGTAACACCTTCGACAGATTTGTTTAATTACTTAATTGCCAGGCCGCGGGCAATCGATGCATCGTGCATGTAGACCGACGTCGCAGATGTCGAAGCCCTTCGGGCAAAGCGGAGATGAAATAACCGTCTTATCTGCCGGTTCCTTGAAATCGAATTAAACCATACGATCCGATTTTCGGATCGTCGCCGTTTTCACATTTCGCGATACTCCAGGCCACGTCACGGTGGTTTTCAGGTTAAAAGGATGAAGATGCCATTTTCTTGCTTTAAATAATTGATAAGGAATTTGCCTTACGGGCAACAATAACATTAAAGTGATATGAATCGAATCAAACGCCGCTCCAATTATTTCCCAACACTTGCCGCTAATTTAAGTTAAAGAAATAACTTACGATATTTTTTTGCATATATTTGGCGTGTAAGAAAGCTCATCTCGCGTCGCTCATCGCCGGCCACCCCATTATTATCGCGTAATAATAACTTTAATTCGACGTTGCATTCAGCAAGTGACTTTACAAAACGTTATACGGCAAAGGAACTCGGAATATTGAATAAAAATTCCCGTCTGCGGCAAAAACCGAGCGAATACGCGGTAAGGGAGGCATATTCTCGATGAGGCACGTATATGAAGAAAGAAAAAGAACGCGGTTGCCGAGCGGAGCGGCGCGGAGGGGGCGAGGAAACGGAGGAGACCGGGTCTCTTTCTCGAAGCGAAGGGGCCTCACAATTAGCGCATACATCACCGCTTGAGAGGCCGCGAGAGGGTAAGAGAGGGCCCGGTACTGGCAACCTGTTATTATATACGCGGCCCGAAATACGCATGTATCATTCACGTACACACGTGGGCGCGCGCGCGCGCGCACGAACGGCCTGTCGTTGGATTAATTCACACGGGCCCCGATCGCGAAAACGACGACGGGAAAGACTCGTACACGCACGACGAAAGTCGATTTACGATCAACGGGCCGCGGTCGCCTCTCTCTTATCGGCGATAGCCTCTGCGAGCGATTCCAACGATCGGATGCAAGAGACGAAAAGTCCCGATGCGATGGTGGATTGTGACGAATCATGCGACGGGGGTCTAATGTCCCCCGACGCGGGCCGATTACACGATGACTTACGGCCGAATAACCGGCCGATTAATGGCAAGACGAGACGAGTTTCCCTAAGGATCCGCGTAATTGATAGCTTCGTATAAACGAGCGGGCGCATGTGCGATAAGTGCGAAAGATACCGCGAAATAGTTATTAACGCGCGCCCGTCGCGAGGTAAATAATCGGTGATGCAATCGCCGTTCCTCGATAGTTTGCCCGGGCCTCTTCGATCGTTAACCTCGACGCGACCGCGCGATGAGTTCCAAATTAATCGCACATCGGTCGCACCGCGCCGCCGTCGCTGAGCGATGATTATGATAGCGGCGATATAGCGGTTCTATACGCGCGAACACAGGCTGCTCTGTGTTTTGTGGAAGTAATTAATCGTTCGAAGGGTATCTTTATACGCGACTCAAAGTGCCGATTTTCCGCCGGATTGTCCTGTGCATCGCGCGTCACTAGGTCGACGACGAGATAAAAGTTTACGCCCGCTCGCGCGCTCATACTGATAAATAATCGATTCGCGGTTCCCTGTATTAGTAACAGCAACAGCATCGAAGTACTCGGGGCTCGTGTCAAGGACCACCCGCGGCGAGTCGTCCCGACACTGCAGGGGACAGACGACACGACACAATCAGGAGCTCCCCTTTCGCCCCGGCGAGCTCGCTAATAAATTATTAAAGGACAGCTTCTGGAACTGACTGTCCTGGCGGGACAACGAGCGAACCAGTTTCTCGCACGATTCGTTTCTTCGATCCACTTTGCAGCGAGGAACGCACAAAGAGCTTGTTATAAAGCCAACCGCACGATATAGAAAAAAAAGGAGGGAAAGACCATTTAACAAGTGGATTAAATCGCAGGGCGAAGGATTCTTTTATTACTATCATGGTAATTCAGATCAAAACTTTTTATAATGTTATAGTACATAGTACACTTATACACATACACGCGACGTACTTTATCTTATACTAGTCGTAATGCGAGCGAATCGATACGTTGTTGTTGCGCGAAACGGGCGGCGTATGTCGAGTGAGTTTAATGGACGATATGAAAATTGCGAGGAGCGCTGTCGGGTATCGGAGTTTCATGAATAGAATGATACGATCGAGTCGCGCGTATCCAGCGCTTGGTATCTCGATTCGATCCGACGACGCAATGCGTGCGGTTTCGAATCCAAACTCGGTACTCACGTCGTCCGCGCCGTGGGGGCGACGCGAGAGAGAGAGAGAAAGAGAGAGAGAGAGAGAGAGAAAGAGAGAACGCAGTTCCCCTCTCACGAACTATAAACTCCGTCACTATTTTGATTCCCAGCATTCGGCATGATCGTACGCGCGTTCGGCGGTCCCCTCATGCAATATTGATGACCCGCCGCGGATCAAATGCCCTATGATAGCCCCCCTCCCCTCCACCCATCCCGTCACCCTAACCGGTATCCTGATTGCGAAGCGGGTCAGAGCCACTGATTTTCAATGGATGGGATCCGAATTTAAACTATGATTATACCCCCGCGTCGCCTAAGTACCGGGCACGACGTCGGGTTAATGAAGCTTTGCCGAATTAGTGCCGCGAAAATTACCCATCGGGTGCTCGCTCCACGACTCGAATGGGATACGTCATTGTTGCGAGACACGTAGTCGCGTTATTTGCCACGATTCGTGATCCGCCGTGTGTACGTCTCCATCTTTGAAAATGGACTGAAGACATTTCGCAATAAAATATATCGCGACTCCAAGGGCTCTTTGATTTCGCGAGAGATGTGCAATTATTCGATGGAAGGAGGAGAGAGAGGGGGTGGGAGAGAGCAATAACTAATTTTCCACTCGTATCTTCGAACGTCCGAGCATTTTAATGAGGCACGATAACGTCATTGTGTAAATCATAGATAGAAATTATTCCAAGAAAGCCGTAACTCACTCGCGATTCGCCGCGAGGGTGAAGATGCCTCGGATATAGCGCGTTAGGAAACCTCCGACGATGTCCGGAGATGGCGATCTCCGGCGGTGTGCGGCGAGGTAAGGTGGAAGAGATGAATGACGGCCCTCGAGAGCACGTTCCACTTGCGCGTCATAGCGCTGCGATATAGCTCCGTCCGTGTAACTGGTCGGCCACCAGAGTGGAAGATTGGTAAAACGAAGACGAGGGGGACGGTACAACGGTGAGAAGGATGAGGGAGAAAACTTGGCGGCGGCGGAAAGAGAAAAGTCCGAGAGGAGAGGAGGACCGAAAGGAAGGCAGGAAGAAAATTAACGAGCCAAGAGGAAACGAAATATAGGGGGTTATTCGAAGCCAACTTAGTGAAGCTGTGTGACGAGACGATACGTAACGAGGCTAGAGTTACTATTTTGCAACGCACAAATTAAGAATGCAGCTTTTCCATGATTTTATCCTCCAAATGTCGGGATCTCTCCCGTCCATTCACCAATATCAACGGCGCGATCGCGCGTATCCTCGATTCGTCCTTCTCGCCCTCTTCGTCCTCCTCGCTTCTCCACCCTTTCTCATCGACGCAATGGCGCGGCCGGCATGGTATCCGTTCCTTCTTAATGGCAAATAAACCAGGTGGAGCGCAGTGGAGAACCGCTCGTGATTGCCGGATTAATTGGCTGTAGCGTGGCTGCAGCGGTAACAGAGAGGATGTACACGGCACGGATTATTATCCGGCCGTTCGACGAAGAGAGCTATCCTAAACGTTCTTTCCGTGCCCCCTAACGGCCACCCTCCGCCTCGTCCCGTCGACCCCTTTTCGCTCTGTGCTCTCGCGCGGCATCGATCCTCCGTAAATTCTCGGAGCCGGGAGAGAAGACGCGGGAGCGCGAAGGATGGCTCGATCGATTATCCGCGAGCATGTCGCTCGCTTCTTCGGAAACGACGCGTCTTACGGCAGATAAATTTTCGGTGTCTACAATATGTAAGCGATAACAACGGGCGTTTTGATATTAAGCAACTGTAAAAATTCTGACGTGCTGAAATTAAATTTCTGCCGCAAAAATTACCCCGGCTTGAAGGTATATAAGAAAGGGAGACGAGTTGATAATTACTCCTTATTAAAAATGTAAAAAAGAAGAGATTACTCGATCTTACTTTTTGTTTTCCTGAAATAAATGCAGATTTGTATACGAAATCGAATAAAGATTACGTTCGCATATATACGCCGAAATTTTGTTTTTTTATTTTCGAGAAAATTTCTCGGAGATAGAGAAGCACGTTGTCGCAGCGAAATTGCAAGCGAATAGGGTTACCGAGATCGTCTATATCGCCGCGTATATCGCCGCGGGTGGATACATCGGAACGATTCTCGAAGACTCAAAGTGCTGACGCGGTAACCATCTTGGTTTCCCTGAGTGGCACTGTCGGCGAATGCCGTTGGGTGTCACGGGGTGGATTCGTGGATGGCGGCGGTGGAAGATTCGATTTTGGTGCGGTTTGAGGTCGAGAAGGGGGGAAGGGTTGGAGGGAGAGGCGCGGCGAGGAGAAGCGGAAGAGGTCTCTGAGCGACGTGACCGCGGGAATCGATGCGGACATTCCGGTAAATTGTGCGCGCCATTGCTGATGCGGTGTTTTCGTAATCCGCGAGACCCCCGTTTCATTGGCCGTCGCATTGGCCATCCGATTTATAAACGCTCGTTGATCGCATTTACGTGGTGTAAAAAAAAATATCACAAAACGAACGCGCAAGACATAATATAAAACTTTTCACTTTGTAAAGTCTTAAAGTTCCCTCGGCCTTTCGAGTTTTCCAATTGCAAGTCTGCTGCAACTTATACGCCCGCATTCAATAGCCAATTTTTGTAAAATGTGTCCCGTCATCCAATGAAATTTTAGAAAGGGCTTTCCTCGTTCACGGTGACGGCGCGGCGGGACGACGAGCGGTTTCGAGGAAGATTGAGTCAATGGAATTCATGAGGGCGGGAACAGACGCGTGCGCGGAAATCGAGAACACCGTATATCACTTTAGGACTCGAGTGGACTTTTATTTTTTGCCGGCAGCACAGTGTCTTCCCCCTTTTGTGGCGGATTCACTTTACCATGACGCGGAGTCGAGTTTTTATTACTCTTGTTTGCGCTTTTTTTCTCTATCTCTCTCTCTCTCTCTTTCTCTCTCCCTTCCTACTTCCGCAGGAAGTTTTTCACGGAATGATAGGCCTCTCATCTAAATAATATAGGATTTGTATTGAATTAATTTACAATTTTAATGGCGTTGCTCTCAGGAGAAACCAACCAGTCACTCCTCTCACATTAATACGGCATGTCGGTCAATCGGTGTAATAAACGCGAGCAGAGAGCAATTACGGTCCCGCGTAACACGAACCTTGTCACCTTGTTTTGCCACATTCCTGCGATGCAATTAGAAACGTGTCGAGGAAACGATGCCGAAACTCGCAATAGTCCGCTGATAATCAAACATAATTATCCACGATCGTTTTGTAATCGCGGTCGGTTTAGTAGCCGTATCAAATTATAACGACGATTATGCTAATCGCCTCTGTCTCTAGGCAATCGCGTATGATTGGCCTATTATACACGAAGACCAGAAACGCGTTATCGGCCGTAACACGCACCAATAACTAACCCGTCAAGTATGTTCTCCGCAGTACTCCACGAGAGAGAGAGAGAGAGAGAGAGAGAGAGAGAGAGAGAGAGAAAGAGAATAGGGGAAATCATCAATCGCTACATCTTTCAATTATTATTTCCGAGATTTCCAGCCTTTCGATATAAAAGCAGCTCTCGTGCCCTCCGCGATCCTTCGATCCCGCGGGAATGCGGGGTTCTCGATTCTTCCTCGTCGGTCCGCGTCGCTTTTGTCGCACGCTACAGGTCGGGGGCATTCATAACGGCAATCACGCAACGGCGTGCGTGTGCGTCACTCAAAAGCCGACGAATCTCCTTCACGCGCGACCTACCTTCTCACCCGAACAAGTTACAAGACCGTGCCGGTATGCATCGACTCCATACACTCCGCGGTACGGAGTCTTCACAGTTTTTTTCCCTTTTTTTTTACGCTGTCACAAAATGATCCCGCAGTTGAGGCGACGCTATACGTCTCCTCGGATTAAGTTAGTCCTTTAGATACCGAGAAATCCAATGGTCATCGAGAGTGACGTCATGTGCGTCCCTGCTCCCGCACTTCTTCTTCGCTCGCGACCGATGTTGCGTAAATCGGAAGTAGAAAAATGCTCACGAAGGTAATTTCAATTCCGAGAAATGATAACGAGCGACGATGTTAGGCAACGGAAGAGCCGCAGGAGAGACGGAAAGAGAGGCGAAAAGAAAAAGAGAGAAAACCGTCGATACGTTTCCGACACACAGACGCGAGTGACCGGCGGAGGGTGGGAATTAGTCCCGTTTCAAGGACGCCACAGGAGAGATTCGTAGATTGCGTGCTTGTCGTAAGTTTTCGCTTCGTCGATATATACACGAAGCCTCAAGGTGTATAATGACGACGTTTTCTGTCGGCCCCTTTCAAAGCGTCACGATCAGACCGGGCTCAGCGGGCTCTGGTAGCTCTGTTACGCGGAAGCCACGTTCGAAGGTACATCCCGGTAGTTTTCCCTTCTTTCCCGAATTCACGCCATCTCGGAATCACGCGCGCGTTCTCTTTAACCGCTTCTTTAACCTCCGTTTTGGACAATCCAAATATGAAAATATTTTCTCCAAATTAATTTATACGATTATTTTAATGTAATCATATTTGCTATTTTATTAATTATTATAATAAGTGCAGAAATCACTGTGTTTACCGGATGTTATTATCGTTTTAATTGCATTTGATTTTTTACACTCGCGCGTGTCAAGTGTCCATTTATCAAGCAGCAGGTGTCTATAAATATTAAAAAAGGCCGTTCAAGATCAACCTCTTCCTACACATACATACTATTCTCTCATTCCTCGGCCTATACGTGTAACCGCACTATGTTAATCAAAGTCTGCGTTCACTCGTGTGTCGTAAAGTAATCCCCACGCACGGGCGAAGCAGAAGTTATACACGTTTTTCGCCGGTTTATGGTAAGAATTTTTGTTCGTAAGAAAATTACGCGAGGTTCGGCTCAAGCGACGTCCGCCAACGGCGCCGCTTATCGTTTTGCATTACCTGCCCGGCTGTAATCGGTCGACAAAGTTGCAGAGCGAGAGATAATGGGCAATTACCAGTGCAGAAGGGGAACGGCGTGCGTATACCTTCCATTGCGTTCGGAAGAAACCGGTCACGATGATCGCCAGGGCCCGCGCGGCGCAATCACGGAAATTGAACTTTGCGTTTCTAACCGATAAACAGTATCACTCGACCCAGTTGTCCCGATGTAGCGATACGTCGCCCACCGCGTTCCCTTTCTCCAGCTTTTACGCCTTGAAAAATTCAGCACCTACTGCGTCACTGGATCTAATACCGAGCGCGAGATTTTTCAAATCGTATCGCATTGCGTCGCACTGAAATTATTAATAAAACTAGTTACCCTTATTTATCTTCTTCAGCCATCAAAAAAAAAAACTGTTACCACGGCAAACTGGAACAAGCGATTATCCAGAATAATCTAAAGAAAAAAAAAGAACTCTCGCACTGCAAGTCTCTGCGGTCTACACGCGGAAAACCGACAAGGAACGCTGACTATGATATCGATCGGAGCGTTCGCGAGATCGTTAGCGTGGATTATTGCGCCGACTGACCGCATCGAATCCGATCAATCGATATGCAGAAAAACATCTTGACTACGATATTGTTACGTAAATCTAGCTCATAATCCAAGTCAGTTATAATTTCCGATGCGTCGCGCACGCACCGTGCGTCTTTTAAAGCAGATTAAAATCTTTCTCACTGATCCCGTATCTTTACGATCGAATTGAATAAGCATAATTTTTCTAATCATCATAATTAGTACCAGGCATTTCTTGAACATCGCATTTCCGTATCAATTAGTTAGCTTATTAAAGAGTATGTTTCGAAAAAGTGGAAACGTTAACTTCTATATTTAACAAAGTAACTTTTTTCCTTTATAGATATTACAGTGTTAAATTTTTTCCATGATATTTACCGCTGACCGTCTGCATCTCTTATCCGACTCTCGTTCGTTCGTCTAGATCGCCCAACAGGCGCTCCGCATCATCTCGACGTTCGCCAGCACGAGAGTTCGTCCTGGCTCTACCTGAAAATTTTGCCGTCCGATCGCGTGTTCGTCCGCGCGCGACCTTGGAGCGATTAAGTCGACGGAAAGGTCTAAATTCGCTCGTGCGACTGCTACACAACCTCCCTCGTTCAACGTTCAACCGCCTCTCGCGCGAGATCCGTTCGCTCGAAATTCCGCGAACCTATACCGCTATACCTACCTCCCACACACGCAGGTCGCGCGAGCCGAGGGAGCCAAGGTATACGGCGGTATCCAGGAATACGGCACCCGGTAAGGCACGGTAATTGCGCATTTTGCGCCGATAACGGCAACCAAGGTGGCAATGACGGAAAACGCGAGCGAGCGCGCACGTCGCCGCGGACTCCCGCGGCCGCGGCCGCGGCCGCCTCGAGACGAGTTCCCACGTAGTCAAAGTCCGAGCCCGCCGCGCTCGAGCCGAGGGATCATCGGCATGAAAACGGGGATAATTGTGGCTCCGTAAATACCGCTACTTAATACCCGGCCGCGGCTCTCCCGTACTCGTATAGCGTTATATGCACCTTGTTGCGCCGCGCGTATTAGCCTCCCTTCTCGCATTCGTGCTACCGTCAATCTCCTTTAGAAAACGCTTTTCTCCTCGCGCGGCACCGCGCGGCACAGCGTGTAGAAAACGAGGTAATTGTACGCGGCCGGTTGCATACCCCGCCGATATGCACTTCCGCCGCGGATCTAGCCCCGTGTAATTTCACGCGATCTCGGCTGCCGATTTCGTTCTCGAGCCCGCTCGCCGACGCCGCGATGCGCTCCCGAACGGCCGCGCCGGTCGGCTTCGAGCGTCCAAGTTACCGCGCGATGACCGTTTACGGACATTTACGATGATACTTGGATGATATTGAATAAAGCGGTTTCGCGATGCCAAGATACTATAGGGACAATATTAATACTCACGTAAATAGATATACAAACAGGAAGTTGCGATCGTGGGAATCGCGATCGTTCTCCAAGATATAGATCCAATAAGAGACGATCAAATCCGTTTGTGGGACTGACACGTACGTAGAACGGATCGCGATCGAGCAATTATCGATGCTGTTTACCGCTGTCACCGCTCGTCGCGGCCTTATTTGCATCGGATCGTGATTAAGAGCGAACTGGAAAAGCGTAGACCGCGCGCTCTTTTCCGCGCCGGTCAATGCACCGCGCGTGCAGCCGCGGCGCGTCCTTCCTCCGCGCCTGCTGCAGTAACGCCGGCCCGCCCGGTCATCTTGATGTCATTCTGCATTCTGTCCGATGCCGAGGAGTAATTAAAACGTAGTCAGCGCTATCTTAGATCCCTCGACGGTGATTAAGCCCCGCGCCATCTGATGCGCACGCTCGGGTCCGACTGGTGCCGCATCAAAACGTGTCCCCGTCATAATGTCCGGCACATTGCCAGGTGGGAGGTTGACCCTCCCACGAAATTACGCGGAAATTCGGTTCATTCGGGACTCCTTCAAGTGCGAACGTGAGCTAGTGTATTTTTAACGACGGCGACGTGTGTCATATGACTGTTGGTCGACGACGACGGCGCAAAACGAAGTCGCAGGACGCGAAACGCGCATACGTGCGCGGGCGCGTACATGGTGGCGCACAATTAATTAATGTCGAGTGCTTTACTTTCGCCGACGACCCGAGCGCCGAAGTCGTGTATTATTAGCTTGATGTCTTGTTACGAGAACGCATTCCGGGAAGGCCGATCCTATACCGTGGCAGAACCTCGGTCTCTGAATTTCTGGAATTCGGAGCTTGTCGCTTCGAGCTAATTCGTTAACGCGATGAATTTACTGAACAAAGTACAGCCAAAGTGGCGACGTGTCACGCTCCGTTTTCTCTCTCTTTCTCTCTGAACCGACATCTCACAATCGACGATTGCCGAATGCGGATTTCAGTGCGAGAATTGACGAAGCAAAATCGTGGATGCGAGATATATGTATAGGCATGAAAATAAATTTGATTAGCAATCGATTTTCCAGTTTGCGAAAGCAAGCGAGAGGCTGTGCGCGTTAAACCAGGAATCGCTGCAGCGATCGAGGAAGCCCGCGAGAAAACTTCTGCCAGCAAACGCGGGGAAACTCGGGTGAATGCAGGGCCCTCGTAACGCGCCTACATTAAGCCGACGCATTTAGAAAATGGCGAATGGTGGATAGTGTGTGCCTTGGGCCTGGCGATTACTCAGGAATGAAGGGATACCGGTATTGCCGCACCAGGAACACGATCCGGCTGTACCAAGAACCGCTGGCGCCTTCCTCCACCTCCGCCCCCTCTGCTCGTACCCGCGATCACGCTCGTATTCTTTCGGAAATTGCGTAAAGTTTGGGCAATGCACCATATATCGCGTGAAAGATACGTCTGATAAAACTGTTATCTACGTTTCGTTTTAAAATGTAACAGCTACATTGAGATTCGACGATTATTTGCGAATCCGAAAATAATCGTTTAAAAGGGTGGGCAGTATCTCTGGACCTCATTCGCGTTATTATATGCGCGAATACTTTACGCACGTATTACGCGCCGTGTAATGCGAGTTTTATTACCTCTGAACGCGGTGCCACTTTTCTCGTTGCGTGCCAGCCACGAGGCTTTTAACCGCACAAGTCTCACCGTGCTAAACCCCTGTAAACCACGGGTTAAGAAACCGTCTTATATCTTTTCGCGCGTGCAAAATTGCGAACGTTGATAGACGCAACGCAGCCACCGCAATCCTCTCCGCGATTGCGCTATTAAAAAAAAAAAAAATCGTTTGGCATTAAAAACGGACGATTAAATGATTCTTCGTCTGTAAAAACAATACGCGACTCCTCGGATTAGACGCAACGTTGAAGGCGTGGGCGTCCGTCGTTTATCGCACTGCGAAATAAAGAAGTCTCGTTGCGAGTCTCGCGACGGTATACGCGCGTCTCCGCCGAGTCTCCGTCGACGATTTATTTGTTTTACGCCGCGCGCGACGTAGAACCAGTATTAATTAACGCTGACGCCCCGTGCAAATTAACGACGTCATGCGAAATCGAGCGGCGATTCCTATGCGCGGTGCGCTGAAAAGTAATTATACATCATTACCGGCCCGGTAACGGGTGTGTATATATATATGTACCGCCTGCCGCCGGAGTCTGGATTCAGTTTGCGATGTGATTATGTTTATTGTCCCTTCCGGTCGACTTCTTGGAAATCTCGGAAACGACACGTAAGATGGCCACGCGAGATTCTGTCGATCGTCCGCTTCTCCGCTTTCAACGCTTTCATCGTTTCGTTCGTACGAGGCTGATAAGAGCGCTAATTATCTTCTCGAGTTATTCCGTACAGACACTTTTTTTCGCATTTAAAGGTAGACGCATATAACATGTATGATCTGCACGTAATTAAAACGCGACCGTAAACTTCTGGCATTTATATTTCGAGGGTACCTTCTTTATCGTTAAATTATCGAAATAATGAGATTTCTCGGAAGTTTTCTTGCCATGCGAAACGACACGTTTCTTAACTCTTTCAGTTTTCGTGCACATGACCGCGTTGAAACGCGAGCGCGCGCTCGTATTCGCGACCTTTCAGAGACGCCGCGCCGACTTGGAAGTTCCTCGGCAGTGCGACGAATATCGCTATCAACGAAATTGCCTTTTGCCGAGACGAGTTACTCGTTCCTCTCGGCGAGGTCGTGCTCTCACGACTTCGCGCGATACGCGAGCACTTAACTAACGGACTCTTCCACGAAGTGGAACGACGCTCGTCCGCTAGAGTCCGCAGTTTTTCGAGCCAACGCAACGGAAACTGGAAAGTCGCCCGGGATGAACTTTTAAATGTAGGAATAAGACGAAAACGAACGTTAAAAAATGGACCTTTGCGAAAGGAAACTGTAGACGCGAAGAAAGAAAGGCCAGACCTTGTTCCCTTAAAGAAGAGATTTTTTTTGTATCACTTTTTGTACATGTAATTGTTGCGGCAACATGAATGTTTGAATGTCATGAATGAACTTCTATGTTTAGGATAATTACTGGCGCGATATAAGGCTTTTGTCATCGTTATATCTGACTTGCGTTTATCGCTACCGATATCACTTAGTAGTTTTCCTGTCGTGCTGGCTAGTATACAAGTGATAACACTAATATAACAACAGTTAACGCTTGCCAAGAAACGAAGACTTGTTCTCTTAAAACTGGGTTGTTTAAAATTATGCGTGAAAGTTCTGTGAAACAGTACGGCAAAATAATATTTATATTTTAGTTTATTCTGCATACAGAAATGTTTACTCATTTAAAATCAAAGTGGTATTCGTTGCAATGACCTGCTTCTTTTATGAAACTAAATAAATAATAAATGTAATTTATTTCGTCGTGTGTGTAAATATGAAATTGCGATAACTGAGAAAAGGAAAACCGCGTTTTCCTCAGCGGTGTTTTTAACAGTCGTGCATTTCTCCGAGGAAACACGAGATAGGCCGATCCAACGCTTCGTCGCCGCGAGAAAATGCGTCTTCCCTCATATGCCTTGCATAACATTCTTCCGGTAAATGGTGCGAACTTGGCAACCGCAATTATAGCGTACCGCAAACTCGTTCGGTGATTATCAGCGATCGTCTTGCCGCGTATATTGCTCGTATTTTCTTTTCAGACAATCTATTTTAACGCGCGATGTTGTCTGCCATTATCCCCAATTTGAGTAGTTAGTGAAAATCGCAGCCTCGATCAGGTTCACTTGAAATGCACTTAATCATTATATTGCAGCGTAGATAAATTTAGAATGAGAGAGTATCTTTAGCATGTCATAAATTTGTTATCGGACTTTGATACACTCCGGTGTGCTAAAGAGAGAACTTCCTTCTGCTGGGTTCTCTTCCTGCTCGTCGAAGACTTCCGTCGAGACGGATCTCGGAAGGTCTCGCATAGAGTCGGAAACTGCGCTTGGCTGGCACACACGAAGTCGAAAGAGGCTTCGCAGGTAATTGCCAGGCCGGCGGGTCGATAATGAGCACTGGCTTCGGGGAACCGATTACGCCCGACCCGAGCCAAAAGCAAAGTCGGACCCCAAGAACCAAGAGAGGAGCAGGAGAAGAATGAAGATGAAGAAGAAGAGAAGAAGAAGAAGAAGACGAAGAAGGAGAAGACGGAGTAGAGAAGAAGGGCAGAAGGTTCCATTGGGAGGAGAGGATCAACTCGGGGAAAAGGAAAGGGGGGGGAGGGGGGCGAAGTGATGAAGGAGAGATTTTAAGTCGCTTATAATCCTCTGGACCGTAGCTTCGCGAGAGAGCGGCATTCACGGGTCTCCTCGCGATCCGATAATTCAACGGGCTTGGAGTTCGATATTCCGACTAATCTCGCATGATGTGTGTGCAAAAGTTTCTCCGCGCGCGCCCTTTTCGGGGCACCGATAATTGCGGCCATATCTTTTTATTTCTGCCTTGCGTTGCAAACTGTCTGTATCCCGACAAACGCCTGGCGAAGCCCGCTCGGACGTGCTTGTACGCCATTAATCGCGCTCTCTACCTTCACCGTGCATGTATATGTATGTACATACGTATCGGGAAAAATCTGCGCGGCGCGCATTCATTATTTCGCTTTGTAAGACGTCTTTCCGCGTAATTTCGCAATCTGAAATTATTCTAGAAATTTGTGCAACATATTCCTCCACTTCCGTTGCAGAAATTCCGATTCTATTTGTTTGGGAGACACATAATTATTATACTACTCGATTTACTCTCTTTCGGCAATAAAAACATCGTGTAAAATATCAGGCGTGTAAAGTATCGGGCAACGCGATATATACTATTGACAGCGGTAACGGATCGCACATTAACGGTATTATGAATTTATCGAGAAATAACGAGACCCAACGAGGACGAGGGAGAAAAATCTGAGAAACAAGTCGACATGTCGATACGCATCAATACTGGTATATATAAGACAAAAAAAAAGAGAAACGTAACTAATTGCTAAATCACCGGCAACGAGTTTGTCGATGTCAGGCGATGTCGAGCGGCCACCTGCGCGATTGGAAGGAAGAGAGGCGTCAGCAATGGAAAGTGGAAGAAGTGCTCTGACGGGGCAGGGGGGCAAAGAAGAGGGGGGAGAGGGATTGGGCGAGGGGGAGGCGAGGACGAACAAGAAGAAAATGAAGCGGAAAAATGGACGAAAGGGGAATAAGAAGTCCTTCCTGTATCGCGCGATGAAACCTGCCTAGATCTCGCTACCGGGATGAGGTAGAGGTAGGTGATCTAATTTCCCGGGCAGTCGTGCAGAAAATGATCCAGGCCGCGATTACGAAACGGCTTCCAGTCTTCGCCGGGGGCGACGAAGGCGCCGTTTTTGCCGCTCTCTTTTCGTTTCTACGTGCCGTGTGCTACGCGATCGCGGACGCGATGTTGTCAGCTACCTCTACAAACGGAGAACGACATCCTGCGTGTGCGACGAGGTCTTACTTCATAGTTTAGACGGAGAGAATTTTTTGGAGATATCGCGTCCCAACGATGTGAGGATATCGCAAGAGAAAACAATGTTGTTATCGATGAAACGTTCCTTGGAAGTCGAAGTTTTGAAAAGAACTTTGTGATTTTAATCTCTTGGAGGAACGGTTATCTCTTTAGCATCGTTGTTTCCTTCGCGACGCGTGTACGTACACAGCGTTTCGCAAGATAAGCGCAAAATACACGAAGCGCCACGTAACTCGCGTGGACCGGCAGTGTGGTGGCGACGATGCGGTGCCCCTTCGTGGCCCCGAGGGTCGCTGATCCCACAATTAACATAATGAGGCTGAAAACGTAGATATTAGCGCGAGGTTAGTTAATAGTGCACTTATCCGGAGAATGTAAATAGTTGGTGGTCGCGGTAGTTTTCTCTTTCTCTCTTTCGTTTCGCGGCAGGGTCCATCCCCCGTCTTCTCGCGTTAGCTCGCGCGTCCCGCATTTTCCGGTCCCTCCTCACTCTCGAAGCACCGTCATGTCATAAGAAATCTCGTAAATCAAAAGTGACAAAATCGAATTCCCGTTTGCATAATCCGGTCATTTTATTCCAAGCGCGTGTCGCCGGATCGATTGACCGGGCGCGAGACTCTTACGTATACTCCTAAGTAAATTATTAATCAACGTTACCGTCAGACATTGCCAAAATTAAAGCGGCAGCGTTGCAGCTTGCAATCGATGATCCTAGATCGATACGATCTTTCGATTAAAAGGATCGCCCCAGCGAGAGCGTGACGGGTAATGACGACGAAGAATAAAAAGCAAAAGCAAAGCGTAACAAGAGAATTCCGTGAAGAAGGAAAGACGCGGTCGGTGATGGTATTTTAATTAGCGTCGCTATTAGTACTATCCTGTATGAATCACAGCTCAAGTGCGGTAAACGGTAGAAGTTGGAAAAATAAATTAATGCGTCTTATTACTTAACCGCATAGCAAATTAATTTTTTTGCCGACATATGCAATGCCACTGTAATGAGAGACGCGGCTGTATTCTCAATATTTTCTGTGTTACTGCTGCTCTAGCTCGAATTTTCTTCTTCGTCATTTCCTTGTATCATTCATTTAGTACTCTTCCTTCTGCCGTTGCGGACTCGTTGCTTCTTGGTGCTTCGTCAGTTCTTTCCTGCAGTGTCGTTACATCGTTACACCGTCCGCTCGAATGCACCGGGCGCATCTCTCGTCCTCGCGGCCGATGGTATCGCCGTAATCTGCAACAGCTGCAACGGGGTTCTCGCGGCTCGAAACTTATCCATTGCATCCCTGATTTTTAGACCTCCCTTTCCCTCTCTTCCTCTCCTCTCCCCACCCCTTTCTCTTCGCGGCGTCTCTCTGCCATCTCCGCGCTCGCAAATGGCGGTGGCAATTTGCAGGTGCAAAGTTCACGATGGAGGGAAACCGCTAATGAGGGAGTGGTACGGGGCCCCGATGCGCAACGCAGGGCACGCGTGGATTTTCAGAGGGACGGGTTAATTACCCACTCTGACCGCTGGAATTGTGGCTTACTCGTGCACACACCGCTGCTTTCCACACAAGCTGTCGTCTGCGTTCGCAGTCGCTAACTTGTCTTTGACAGCGCTAATCTCCCGTCCACCGAGTGCCCCGTCATGTCGTGGAGGCTTTTTTTTGCAGTTCGCAGATCGAACTAGCCAATGTTATTCTGCCTCAGCCCGCCCCTTCGAGACCGTAACTGTCCGATGGCGCCTCTCACTAGCCATAAATTAATTAAACTGGCGCGGAGGTGTGTGGACGGGTGTCAGTGCGGCGTTCTTCATCTTTCGAACCACTTCGCCCCATCTCGATCGAGATAGCCTAAACCCAAAGCCTAAGCCCAAACTCGAGTTACGCTACGGCTCGTTTCATAATTTTCAAGAGGGCAGTTTATACCTTTTGATATGAATATTGTTGCATTTTATTAAAGCTTTTACTGTTAAATCTATAATGTCAAATTTAACCTTACTTAAGTCGCCACTGCTTCACTTAATAAACAGTTATTTTCAACTAAAACAATGGAGTTAAATAATTTAAAATAAGTTCAAATTTAATCCAAATTTGGATTAAATTCCATTGTTTTACTTAAAAATAACTATATATTAAACAGGAGCAGTGGCGACTTAAGTAAGATTAAATTTGACACTATAGATTTAACAGTGTTCCGCGTGAGAATATTTTCGGTCTCGTCGAATAAAGAAAATTTGATCTATTTTGCAAAGGCATCTGTCAATATAATTGCTCTATCTAGAGCGGCAGTAATGACATACATAACTTTGCTTATAGCTTATGTAATTTCTTCGGCACTGTGTATCGTGCCGCTAATTACACCCTGAACGGGTGCTAATCGCTTCCAAGTACGTATGTACATCGTTATTATAATTATCACTGTGGTCTATGGGAATTTATTGTCAACGTCATTTGTCTTCTCCGCATACGTATTTATCTCAAATAACTTCGTTCAACTTGAAAATACAACAACATACGTATCATGGCCATTCTCAAGCTGGACGCGTACATGTGATCGAGTAAGATTGATCGAGTAACAAGACTGCGGAACCTTCACGGAATATATTACAATTCGGAGGTTTTATATATATATATTTTTTCGCTTTACCATCTCGAGGGCTATATTCCCGTTCTTTGTGCAATTAAAACCGTAAACGCGAAGAGAACATACAGTCGAATTTTTATTACGCCCGCAGATCGTCTTAGGAACGGCTTATACGTCGGCGCATAGTTGTTCGCATAAATCGTTCTTCGGCCGACGTATGGCAGGGGGGCGTGAATGGGGCGTAGCAACATAGTAACGTTTATTACATTGGCTGGCAACTAGCGAACTGTGCGCCCTCGCCGATCTCTCCGGAGGACCGAGCGCGTTAAAACTTTGTGGGACCCCATACACAGGGCCACCACTCATCGCGGCATTTATCGATACCATTCTATCTCGCGCTCCGATCCCGATCGCGAGACAGGCGCAAGGAACAAAGACATCCGGATGACGAAGGACGCTGTCGAGGTATCGTTATTGCGCGCTCTGCTCTCAAACAAGACCCTGTCCTAAAAGAGGCGTATGAGTGATACGAGTTCGACGGTGCAGTGTCTAACAAAATAAAATACGCCGACGTATTGTAGCTACCCTCGCGTCGTAGATAATGGCGGTCGGTTCGATTTGACGTATTGTAGAAACGAGCAGGGTAGGTAAACGAGGTAGTCGATACGCTCGCGACGAATGTGTCTATTCCCATTGTTTCGCCGTGTGCAGGTCACTTCCACGGAGTGAAAGATCGATCGAGTGGCACGAGGTGGTCGGATGGCGAAGTTGCACGTCGTTTTCGCATGAGCTCCTTGTCGCGTTTAACTAGAGGTGACTTCGCAAAAGGGGGAATGCGCCGGATGCGGTAAAGAGACAACCACCCGTGGACGCCGCTCGGCTCGCCGGCATTAATTTCTCACGACACGTCGTGCAATTCCTTTTTACGTATGTAGGGCCGCCAATTATATGCACGCTCGCGGTCGAACGTATACGTGCATCGACACATCGTATGTTCGTTCGAAAATCATTTAGCGCAATTACCTAGGTGGCATGCGATCTCTAAATTGGGACGGAACGGGGAGTAGGGAAAATTAATTCTTGATTTGACTACGTTATTCCACCTCATGAATGGCGAGTTCTCATGGAGCAGAAGCACGGTTGGAAACAATATTAGGAAGTCGTAACGGGATCGAAATTATTATTGGTGAGATTCTCACACAAAGGCAAGAAAACAATGAAGGCGGCGGCAAAGATTTATTTCAAGCCTCATAAGGCTCATGTCGGGAATGGAAATGTTCTCTGTTTTCAGGTAGTAGAGGAAAGTTAAAGAGAAAATCGCAAAATCTAAAATAATCCCCGCGCCGGTTAAATTCAAGGTTTCACTTAAGACTCGCGATCGTTAGAATCTCATAATATCAAGATGATCGTGTCGGAACGAGATTAAACGCGATCGCGGAAACTCGAGGAAATTAAAGCGACTCTAAAGGTAACCGCGAGATTCTCGTAAAATCATGAGTAAAGGCGATCGTGGAATTCTCGTTAACTTTAAGATGGCGCTATAAATGATGGCGAAATTCTCGTAAAAGCGGAATGTTATTAAAGCGATCGTCAAAATTATATAGTATTCTTACAGAGCTTACATCCGCGCAAATTAAATCAATATTCACGCCTCCAAAAATATGTGATTACAAGCACAAATAAAAAAGGCACAGATTAAAAAAAAAGAGAACATCTTATTCTGAGCAATTATTTTGTGACAAAGTGAAAAAAATGGGAGAGTATAGCGATCATTGGATTATCTTAATGAGAAAACGCCCACGATCGAATTGAAGTTAACGCGACAAGATTCGGATTCCCGTATAATCGAGAGTGAAACTTGAGACTTACGTTTATACTGCTGAGGGGTGTCGGACTGACACCCCTGCGGCCACTGCCGCCGCCACTGCTGACCTCCGCGTCCAGTTTGCCGATTTGCCTAATCGCTGGCGATGCGGACGATCTCCGGACGTCCGAGAGACGGTCCTACGATCCTGAAAACGTGCGAAATCACGCAAAGGACGAGATACGATCGCACGTATCGGTCGCGCGAGGCGCGTGGACACCGGGACGATCTCTTTGACGTTGAAGATACGCGGCTTCGATCACGACTCCATCTCTCGAGTGCTTTCAATGCTTTCGAGTGTTCTCGAGACGGATGTCTTCTTCCGCGATCGCGTTACTGTCTTTTCACGAGAGCGCGCGATCGTGTATCTTTCAAATGGCGATTTCAATCGGTAGACAGACGCGCGGCTGTGACACGTCAACGTTGCATGCGAGTCGCACGGAGTAGTCGCCTTTCGGACAGCCGGCTACATTCCTCGCGACGAGCGCACTGGCTGGCTGAATGGCACTCGTAAAACGTACGCACAGTGCTCGCGACGCTCGTCGTCGAGGCACAGAGCGTCGACGCGCGGCAGGCCGAAACCGCGAGCTTCATATTCACTGACGCGTTCCAGCAGCGCGAGCGAGGGCTACGTAGCGCGAAATGTCAAATCCTCACGTGACACTATACCGCGACGGGCGACGGTACCGATGCCCTTTCTTTTTTTTTTTTATTTATTTGTTTTTCGTCGATCAATGCGCAACGATGACGCATCCGTGTGCCACTTCGAATCCTTTCCGCGTGGATACTACCTGATTCCCCGGAAAGCGGAACATTCGCGGCGACGGACAACGGTGACGCTGACGTCGGCGACGACGATAATAATGACAGGCGATGGGTAGGTGGTGGTGGATGCGCGTGTGATTAAGGCGGCGACGGCGGTGACGGCGACGGCGGTGACGATGACGACGACGAAGGCGACAACCGCGACGAAGGCGAGTCGGCGTGCTGCTCGTTCGCCTTAAGGGCCGTTCGTCGCAGACGCATGCTCGCGGCACGTCGCAGCCTCTCGCACTGACCGCACGTAACACGTAAGAGAGAGGTGCGTACTGTACTTGTGTGTCTACCCCCTCCTTCTGTCTTTCTCTCTCTTTCTCGCTCTCCGCGCTCCGCGCGTCTTCCCTCCCGTCGCGCGCCGCGGCTCTCGGCCGCCGAGCGCTATCTCTCCCTATCGCGCGTCCGCTCTCTTCGTCACTTTCTCGTCAATTACCGCGCGCGCGGAATATACGGCCAAAGGGAGAAGAAGAGAGTTTCCATACACACACGCGAGCGCGCGCGCGCCCGCGCGCGCAAACGCCGGGCCCTTTGAATCTGCTTCGCGCGGCCGGCTTCTCGCGGGTATCCTCGCGCGGTAACTCCGTGCAGGGGAACGTTGAACGCGAGTTTGGAATTGCCGTGGCGCCACTCTTCCTCCCCTCCCAGTACCTCACCATTCTCTTCTTCCACTTCGTCCTTGTCCTTCTGGTCGTCGTCGTCGTCGTCGTCGTTGTTGTCCTCCGCCTCGAGTGAGCGAGTGCGCGCAACCACGGGGCTGCCTCCTCTCCGCAACGCGGCGCCGCGCCGCGCGTCCCACCTCGTTTTTCCCTATAATTTGCTCGGCAACCGGGCTTTTTTTTCCTTTACTCCATTTTCGTATCTCCTCTCCACCCCGCCGCGCGTCGCGACTCCGCCGTTACTACCCTTTGCGTCCCTTTTGTTCCCTCTGCTCTCCTCCTGCTCCAGCTCTTCCATCGTTCATCCTCCGCGAGGAGTCTCTCTTTTTCTCTCTGTCTCTGCCTCCGCTACTGCCACCGCCACCGTCACTACCTCTTCGTCTCTATCTCTACCTCTGCCTCTATCCGCCTGCGTGTACCTCTTCCTCTCGGTGCCAGCCATGAATCCTCGATCGGGCCGAGGGGTCAGGAGGGCCGTATGGCGCACCGCCCCTTTAATAGCGCTACATCGACCTCTTCCATTCACTGTGCCTCCATCTACCAGTGGCAAATTGAAGACCGTTGTCGCAATGCTGAATGCAATCACTTTGTAAATGAGAATATTAAGATAATGCAATTAAAAAATGAATATTTTATAAGGCATTTCTTATTGTAATTGATCAGATTAAAATATCTGGTAAACTATTGATTTTTTGTGACATTACTTTTATACTTTTTTTATATTTTAAAAGTTACTGAGAAAATATTTTTATTTAAAAATAATGAAAACACACGATTTTGAAATAATATTTAGGACGTTAGCTAAGATCAAATTACGGCTATCATTTTATATTTTTCTTGATATAAAATGATTTTTATTTGAAATGATTTTTACTAAAGTTTCAAGTTTTCGAGAACAGTCTAACAATTCTAATCAGAATATGCTATGTTAATAATATATATGTATAATATATACTACACGTACATACACATATATGTATGTATGTATGTACATATGTGTATATATATTTTTCTAAATATATTTTACATATATTCATATATTACATGATTACATACATCACACGTACAATAGGATAAATAAAATATTAAAGCACTGTATCTCTTAAACTAACAATAAATATTCTAGCAAAATCTTTAAATAAAAATGATTTTAAAATGATATAAAATGGTACTTTAATTTTAAATATTTTTTAGAAGGTTTCATGAGAATTCGATCGTATCATGTGTTATGTAGTATAATTATCTGATATATATTAACTGATAATGCGTGATCATAACTGATAATGCATGACTACATTTATACAATTTAAAATTTTATTAGAAATAGTTGCAAAAACCTATGAATATTTTTTCTTTCCCTTTTAATTTTTTTATTGGAAACCAACAAATTTCACCATTTTTTCTTTGTGCAGTTTTTTCTCATTTTTTAGAGTAATAAATTTTGCATACGTATCAAGTACAAAAAGATTTGACCACAGGCAAAATCATTGCTTCGCGTTTTGACCCCCCAAGATTCGAAGGCGATCATTCTGGTAGGTAATAATTATCGATAAAGGCGGTAAGGCGGAGGGGGGTAGCGGCGATGTAAGGGGAATAAGCTTAAACATTTGGATTTAATTAGTGGATGAGGCTTTTCGGTTTAATTAGCGGTCCTGCGCACCCGATGTCGCTTCGTTTAAAGACACGAATGCCATCGTGCGATGCTTGTATGTAGACGTAATTATACGATGGCCAATGGTCGCCGTAGTGTTGTTCTTTATTCATCTTTCCGTTCGCGTACGTTTGCGTGCGCGTTCTTATTGCGTGCGTGTATTCGGCAAGCCTCCGCGAGGCGTTACATTTTCATGGCCAAGCGATTTAAACTTTCAGTTTGAGAAGTTAATCTTAGCCCTTAACCGGATACACATCAGAGACAATTATCTCATAAATCGAAAAATAAAATTATTTGTTTATTTGTAGCATACTTTTATCAAGAAGTTTATAGATATGACTCAGAAATATACAATGCCGCACATAATTTTGCAGAAAGAGACTTTTTGATTGGATTACTTAATTTTCTAATATTATTTGCAAACTTGTTGTAATTGCACAAATGAAGAGCGTGTTTCCATTTTATACAATGAATATCAATATCTTTTTTCTTGTTAAAGAGACAATTGAGAGATAATTGAATAAGATAACGTATAACACAAAATTTAATACCGTTTAACTTTAATTACATAATATCAAAATCTTTCGTACCGGAAATATAATATATTATTTTCCGTTGCTTTACCGTATGATAAAGTGATCCATATCATTTCCTTATTCTTTGTAACGTTTTTAGCGTTATAAGTCATAACAAAAAAAACATTTCCGATATTGATTACAAATCATCCAGATAATGTCGACGTGAAGTGTGATATATATATTACAAATTTTCGCTATGATTTTCGCTTGATTATTTATCAGTGTAGAGTTTGCCTTTGTTCGACGTGTTGAGTTTATCAACAAAAAGTTGAACAAATAGAATTTTCAAAAATGAGTTTCTGAAGTAATTGCGTTTATTTATCTGGTAACATAATGACGCATGTAACTTGGAGACTTAACGTATTAACGTACATATTTGATTTGATTTATAAATACAGCTAAAGTTAAATACAGCTTATTCAGTTCATTAACGATAAAAGCTTAAGGAATTTTTTATAAAAGTGTGTGAGATGATCTATTCATAATTCTAAGGAAAGAAACTTCTTTTTTAATTCTGATAAATTACGTAGCTTCTCTAGCTTCGAAATTTACTTTTCCACAAATTTATTCTTTCCAACTTCTCGTATTTCTTTGAAATGTTCACTGCGTGGTGTCTTTAAGAAATCGATACTACGAAAAGAGCAGTTTATGTCCAATTGTTACTTTTTCGGTCGGCTTCGTTTGATGCACCTTATACCTGAACGCTATACAATAATTTATCTTAAAACATGTCAGTAGCATAAAAATGTCATCTTGATTGTTATAATTGTGACAAGTCTGTTCAAATCTGCACAAGGTACGAGAGATGAAAACAATTTATTTTATTGAATTCTTAATATTATTAATCAATATTATTAATCAGTTTTGTTTTTCGATGCTATTTTTATATCAATACATATTATTTTAATATGTTCTTACTACTTAATTATTCTTGATTAAGCCTTATAATAAAAGTTTTATTTCCTTCATCTAAAAAATCGAGTTGTGCGAAAAGCTGGGATTTTTTTATAGATATTCAATTGCGAGTTAACTCGTATTTGGCAGTTCAACGTGCTAAATATAAATTCAACGTGCTAAATACAATACAAAACTCGATATTTAATCAGAAATCGACTTAGTTAGAGTCGGTAACGGGACATAAGTCATATTTATTTTGCGAGATTATTAGACAGATATAGCGGAATGCATTATCATGATCCTCTTTTTCGGCCGATCGAGGAATGCCGTATTAACTTGAAATCTTCTCGGATCGAAGATACAGGTGGAGTTCCTTTTATATCCAACAAGTCGTAAAGCATATAACCGCGATCCTGATGGTATTAAAAAATTAAAACGACCTCCGGGCTAACGAATTTCTAGCTAACCATAAACGATTCTAAGTTATGTAGCGAACTGTCGGAAAGTGCGCTCTTTTTCGTATATCGGTTTCTCAAAAATGAAACCTCGTAACACGATCGAAAGGCCGACGGCCTGTTTCACAAAAGAGTGCCGAAAGACTGTTACGACCGGGAAGAAATATGTTATCCTCATCCTTCGGTCCTCTCGTCTGTCCAGCAGAGGGTCACTTTAATTTAACTGACCGGCTGCTACGCCGAGGAAATGTTCGGCGATATAATTAAATGATCAGTCGCTAATCAGGATTTATCGAACTGGGAATGAAATAATATACAATGTAGATAGTTCTCTTAAGTATATTTACATTTTTTTTGTTACAAACTTTTACTGATTCTATTTAAATTTCTGTTTTATGTATTTCTGTTGTTGCTTCTACCTTTATGAATTTATAATATATACGTATTATATAATTTTATTTTGCTACGTAATTTATAATTTCCTATTCGCGTTGCTCCCGCAAATCTTTAATCATTCGTCGAAATTCGGATGTAGCAAAATACTTATGTATGTCTATAAGGTATTTCCTGACGCGGTTGTGGCGGCTTTGTTAGATCTTTGGCGTGACAAACGTTCTTGCACTGCATGAAGACTAAAAATTTTCTATGATTTCCCTTGATGACGGTCGTGGTTAAAGACCCAAAGAATCTACCACAAAACAATTTTATATACGATTACCTGTCCTCGACATTCTATAACATAGGTCTGGAAATTTTCTCTAGGAATGGATTAGTCACGTGAAAGAGAAAGATAGATGGAGAAAGGAAAAAGCCAAAAAGGGCATGTCAAAAGAAGAAAGGTGCGAGATCGTAGGAAAAAAGGAAAAACAGTGTTGTTTGATTGTAAAATTTTTAACTTAATGTTTGCAGTTAATATACATGAGTCGACATAACGATTCACTTTCACTTTTTTCTTCTAAAGATGATAATGCATGCAATCAACTTTGATTGTGTTTGACTTGCTGAAAGAGGATTAGAACATTTCTTCGAAACTCAATAGAATATTTCTTTATAATTCTTTCAATAAACGATTTTATAAAATAGAATTTTGCAAGAGAAAAAGAAGATAGAGAGAAGGAAGGTGAGAGGGAGAGGAAATGAGAGAGATGAAGTGAGAGAGAGAGAGAGAGAGAGAGAGAGAGAGAGAGATTTGCGGGAACCTTTGACCGCACGATCAGCGAGTAGATCGTCTCGGCCCGCCTGCGTATTATTAAGAAACATATAACGAACTCATTAATCATTCCGAACGAGAAACCAGAAACAATCTGGTTGCGCGGAAGGAGGCTGCTGTCGTGGACGGGTGGTACGGGTCACTATCCATTTGTTACGCGTCGTTTACAGACAAAAGAGCAGCCGATCAGTGGCGCTAATAATCGGCGGATGAACCGGAGAATACCGATCTCCGTCCTCGATTCTATTACAACAGGCGTTTAATGAAAACCCACACAGGGCAGGGAGAAACGCTCTGAATCGAGACTTCGCCTAGCGGAACGAGGTTCCGACGCGACCTCCGATTTCATTCCCGATCCAGGCTGTCGCACGATCAAAGGAATCGTCATTCGCGAAGCCGGCCGCAGGTGGGAACGGGGATCGTACCTGACGCAGCGGAGCAGGTGTCGGTCCTAGAGGTCTATAAATTTGTTTGCTCCCCGGCTCGAGCCGGGCACACGAATTGTATCGAAGGGGTGCCCTCGGCGCGGCAGTTTTACTCGCAGAGAAACGACGACACCCTCGTCACAATACGACCTGTTGCGTCGACATCGGCAAGAGGAGCGAAGAAAGGCGGCGGCCGTAGATTCGGATAGAATTAACGTTGCCTCTTGGTTCTTCTTGGTGCCCCGGTCGTGAGAATCGCCAGTGGGTCAAAGCGTGCCGCCGCCATTGTGACACGGCTTCATTACGCAATCTAAGCTTTATGTACGCACCCGAGAATATTGTGAGAACATAGTGCGCCCCATAGCGCAAATATTTCTCTATGTCAACGGTTCTGTCATCGATTCTTCATTCAGCGATGAGAATCGGCGATTTTTAGATTGGTCTAAGAATAAATGCCCAATTATCTTTTTTATGCAGGAAGAATTTTTTAAAATGTAAATACGATTATATAAAAAATAGACTTATTAGAATTGCAGTTTAATTGAATTATCAGATTCTTCTTTTTTCTTTTATTACGTTTATGTGTTTTCTTACATATTTTGTTTATATATTATATTACTTTTAATTTTTAACAGAAAGACTTAAGAAAGTTGTGATAATAGATATAAAACACGCTTGCGTAGCATGTAATGTTTTAAATATCACATATATCTGTAGGTTTCTTTCAATATCGTTATGCCGCCCTCATGCCTTGTTCATTCTTTTTACGTCAGCAGCAACATGGTGCTGCAATCTTACGACAATCTGTAGCATTATGCACTTACAGCTTCTCAAAAGTCGGTAATATTATCATCGTTTTTCAACAAATTGATTTTTTAATTATTTATTTAGAATTATAGAGTTGATGTTCTTTATGCGTTGAAATATTTTCGGGGTATAGAGAAAAAAGTTGTCCTCTCGATTAATCTTCATTAAAACAACCGGTACACAACCAACAATTTTTTAACAATGCTTACATATTGAATTGTGTTGCTACAAGATGAGAAAAATTTATACTCGAGACGAATCTTTATTTATTGAGAAGGACCAGACTTTGTTAAAATAATCAATTAATGCGTGACGAATTCTAATACTAACAGTGATTGATGCGATTGTGACAAAGGATTTTGTTACAAAAGCCTTTTCTAAGAAAAAAAGAAAATAGACAAGGGATTGACATATGCGAAAACAGTGAACCTATTTAAATAAAGAGAAGAAGGTTTAGATTTACAAAAAAAAATTAAAATTAATCTGTGGTATATAACATCATTATGTAGAACGTAGTCTGAAAATAATGAGGATTCATTGTTTTTTGTCTACGAAGATCCAAAGAATAATTTAGAGAAATATTTACAGCAAATTTTTTTGTTTCTTTTTTCGACACAGTTGAGTTGAAAAAAGTTTCTTTACATGTTTCGATTTAATCTTCGAATCGGTACGAACAATGACTAAAAATTTTGAACTTATTTTTTAACAATATTTATTGAATTGAGATAATTAACTAACAGCATATTGGAAAAAAAATGATGCTCTTCAACAAATAATTATGTAATTTTAAACATTTACTTCTTTTCTAAATTGTACGCATAAAGAATTTAATTACATTACATATATACAAAATGATGATTACATTTGTAATGTTGATCAGAATAAAATAAAAAAAAATGGAGAGGAGAAGAAATGTATGATTATAATTACACGATCTCGTATTATCGAATTATATATAGTATATTTTCTAATCATAGTAATACTGTTCCATTAATAACTGTTACATTAATTACAATGCGGTAATGAACTAAACGCGTTACTGTTGATTACCAATCAGGAATTAATTATACAAGAACCAAAGAGCCTAGATTCGTCAGGCGTGCACCTTCGCATGGACATTCAAATAGGAAAGGGTAATGAACGCAACATCGATTATCCTCGCGTGTATTATGTACTTATATAAACACATTTGCCCAATCTGTATTGGAATAATAAATCCGCATAATGTTGTAACTAGCTACGTACAGAGAATTGTCTACGTTACATATGTACCAAGCACCGGAAAAACATCACAATTATACTTTTAATAAAATTCGAAGTTCACGGTGACTCGAAGAAGAATATATTTTCCCTATGGAAAAATATTACTGAATTCGCGAAAACACAATTGGAAACGCACATTGGAAAACCATTCGAATCCAACATTGTACATTATTCGTTCCAATAGTTTTTTCTTTACTAATCCAATATTTTTCCACAAGGAAAATATCGGTTTACTAGCGTTATCTAGCCTTACTTAACATTTGTGCTTACGTCTGTCGCGATTATTTTCAATATGATCATTGTGAAAAATTTGTACGTCTTTTGCGTGACCAATATTTTCGGTGCTTCGTACTTAATACGTAATACGTTCGCGTATAGTATATTGTCTCGATATTAAACATACCGAAATAATTAGGAGCAAGAGTCATCGTCTCTGTATCCGAAGGTTTGATTTCTGAAAAAATACTGCGCTCTGTAAATATGGAACTCTATAGGAAGGATTTGCCTTTTAACTCGACAATTTGTATACGGCGACGTCCGCCGACGGGCGCGTTTCGAAGCTCATACAAAGCTTATACAAAGAGTAAACGCTAAACGTCATCTATTTCCGCGCTTCTTTGATTCCTACGCAATGTAAAATTTGTCGCTTTGTCTCTCCTCCAAAACTAGCGTATTGCACGTAATTCCGTTCTGTTTACGTGGACCCGGATGGCCGTGGGAAGGAATGCGTATACGAAATCGTTGTTCGTGATCGGGTGATCATGGGAATGAAGATGTGCATTGTGAGGTATGAACAGCTTTTCTGTTTACAGTAATGCGGATGACTCACTTAGCTAAGGAAACGTAACGGTAATAAAGCTGCGAAGAAAACAAAGTTCGACGTAGAAGGGATGAAATGTCTATACGAGGGTAAATGCACAGTAAAAGTGAAGAGATAATACGAAAAACATTTAGCTTAAGTTTTGTACACTGAGATGTAATTGACTAGCTCTACGAATGGAAAACATTGATTTTCGGGTATTCGAGGCCCGAGACTAGATATCAGGAGACCCTTTGCTTTAAAATAGCGACCCCCTCCCCCTCCTTTGAGCAATCCTTTGCGTATCTACCAAACTTTCGTAATTAACAGCGATTGCACGTCCTAAAATCCTTCGAAATATATAACTCACTCTCTTCCTTTACGTCAGTTAGGAGAATTTATACGTTTGTAATAAATCTTTATTTTTAATCGATTCCCTCGGTTTCATAAATAATTAATCCTAGTTATTGCACTTGTCCGGTAACAATAATACACGGAGAGAATTTTCTTTTAAAATTTACCCTGAAAATCATGTTAATTATGAGACAATATAGTATTTAGGTAAATTTTACTGTGCACTACAATAAGATTTCGCAATAAAATTTATTGTAGTGCACAGTAAAATTTATCTAAATACTATATTATCTCATAATTAACATGATTTTCAGGGTAAATTTTAAAAGAAAATTCTCTCCGTGTACAATCGCTAAAAATTATCCGTCCGTCACATATTGCGTTTCATGATGAACAATGATAATTACAATAATATAAATAATATTTTGCGGAACAACTCGGAGAGATTATCTTTATGAATGTCATTGAGATTCAATGATACAAGCATCTCTCAATATCTAGCCCGTTGAGAAGCCACGTCGACCTTAGCTACTTATGGATGGATTACATGTGTTGGGCCTTTACGGGCATAAAAATTCTACACGAACAAGAGAGAGCTCCCTTCGCCCCATCGTCTGCTCTACTTACCAATACGCTTACTAAAAACTAACTTACTACGACAATAGATATACAATCACGGTAAAGACTTTCGATTTTATCGATTCGCGATTCTGCAGCGGCTCGGCACGAGAGACCGCTGACGTCAGCGGTAGCGACTATAGTCTCTTAGAACACAAGCCTTCTTTTATACTTTTTTTTTATAGTTACTCCCAAATTCTTGCACCTTATAAAAGAGTGCTGTTTAAAAAAAAGATTTGTGCCTCGCTACGTTAGTTTATCTTAATATAATATGAAGTAAACGATAATATTTAATTTATACATCAGTTGTGGACTTTGAACTTCGTTTGCCGTATCTTAAAATCGCATCAAATTGCACTAGAAACATTTGAAGTGTCAGCGGGCGAATATTTGGGAGTGAACGGTTTGGGTATATAAAGCATTGCTTTGGCATCTTTGGAGCATTATATTTTCAAGTAAATTGGCGGATAGAAATTGTCGCTAATTCTTCGACAACACACGTATATGTAATGTTTTATTTTTTTGAGATCAATAATTCTCGCTTTTTTTTCTTTGGTTGTTTTCTAGTCATTGAGAACAGTGAATTTGGTTTGCTAAAGAATTACAGTCTACTGATTTGCCTTGCGAATAAGTTAAAACTTCTTTATAAAAATCTATCTACTGCAGAATAGAAGAATCGGTCAGTAATAATCTCTATAGTGGAACAGTCATGAATCGCTCGTTATCTTTGAACGATATACAGGGTGTTTCATAATTCGCGTCCGCTAATTACATTACAAATGCTATTCTCTAATGAAAAACGAGTCGAAAAATCCTGAACCATTTTTGCTTCCTTAATGAAGGAGATATTATTGAATAACGTCCACCTAGTCTAAATCTGCGCTCTTATTCCTAAAGAATAGCGCTATGTAATTAGTAGACGCGAATTATGGGATACCGTTTATATCTTCGACAATATATCCTACAATATTTTAAGCTTACGCATCTGATATTAACCCTATTCCATATTTTACGCACATTGAATTTTCACATTCGATGGCAGTCGAGCGCAGATCAGGCCGGTCGATTTTGCAAATGCTTACCTGTAAATAACTCGAAATATTTTGGCGATCAGGGAGCTTAGCCTACACGAATAAATTACGTATTATAAAGTGAGACGGATGCGATAATATAGGATTGCAACACGATATTTTATCAGTAAATCGTGCTTTTATCAGTAATTAATACAATTTCAATCGCCGACTTGATCTGCGCTTTTCTATTTGAACATTCATCTTTTTACAAAATTCACACGGAGAACACTCGAATCGGACGGTTCAATATGAACTCACGATTCGCAAATATTGTGTTTCGCGGCTTTACTTTAAACATACACGTTTAACATACAGTAGGAATATTAATTTGACGTGTTCGATTCCGAGTTAAACGTAATAAAAGGATATTAATTTTTTACATAAAAAAGTAAAAATCTGAATTTTTTACATTTTTACGATTATAAATCACAAATGAATGTCAATAAATTAATAAATTATTGTTTAAAAATTACTAATTGAAAAATATAAAATACGTAAAAGGAACAATACCACGAAATAATTTCCTATAAATTTAATGATTTTATAGGTATTTATTATTATCTACTTATTTATCTATCTATCGGCACATTAAATCAAAGTGAAGATCTCTATATTTTTCATCTAACCAGCAATTACGCGTCATTATAGATTACTTTCTGCACGATAAAATTTAATAAATTTTAAAATGTACTTCTCTAAATACATATATTGCGCATTGATACACATGGCATTTGCCAGAAACAATGGCTATGCTTTGGCATGTATGATATTTTTCTTCCGATTTCCGTTTCGACGTTGCTAATCTAACGTAGAAGATATGACGCAAATGGTAGCAACTAACAAACTTTAACGAACGAAAGAAGTCAACAATTACAACCAATTCTATACAAAAGGCATATATTCAGGTCTGTAACGAAGAACGCATATATAAAAATTAACGATGTTAAACTTTGATGTTAATAATCAAATAAATGAGGATAAACGTCGAAAGAGTCAATCTCTTCAAAGCGACAAGGAATATTTGTAAAACACCATAGCAACTTGGAAAAATTGGACTGCACGAACGCTTCCCTTTAATCATCAGTCCTCTCGTGCTTCTTCTTATCACTAACAGTGCGCGGATGACTCAGCTAAAGTGGACCATCAATCATCCTTAGAAAATATGCGGCGCCAGCTGTAGCTTCCAAAGAGAGACCGGCCTGGCGAACACCGTGACTTGACCCTTTTCTTTGCCGCCGACCAAAAAAACGTACAAGGGCGCCGGTCCGTAGGAAGGTGTTTTAGCGTCGGTCGCATCCACCGCCGCCACCTTTGCCCTCTGCCTCTCGGCCCTCGACGCGCTCACCGCTCTTCTTGACGGCGAGCCCAACGGCAAGCTCTTCGGTGGCGCTCGAGGCACCCTCCTGATCTCCTGTAGCTCTAAGAGCTCCGCGAACGTCTGCGAAGCCGACCTTCCAGGTTCGTCCTCCAATACGCTATCGGGCGGACTGTTGAGTAACTTGGCATACTTTCCGTCTTGTTGCTGCTGCTGCTGCTGCTGCTGCTGTTGCTGCTGTTGATGATTATGGTGATGATGATGATGGTGATGGCCAGTTTTTGTTTCGTCCAGACCAAGGTAGTTCGGATTGCAGAAACCGAATTGGCCCTCTCGTATCGTCGACGAAGTGACAATCGGCCTGTGCGGCTTCGATCTTCTTCCGGACACCCAGTCGTCGTCCGCGAGCGGATCGCCCGGACTTCTCGCCTCGATACTCGCGTAATCCGACGTCGATTCCTCGCCCTCCTCGAGATCGGCGAATCGAACGGAGGCGGACGTAGGGATCTTCGTCGCCGTCGGAGTTTTCGGCGTTTGCAGAGCGGCTTCGTAAAGGTGCGAACTGTAACTCTCGCCGCGAGTCGGCTGGCAAGCCTGGTGCACCGCTGCGAAATCTCTGTAACGAACGAATGTAAAGAATCTCGATGCTTAACAAATTAATTGAATACTTGCAGTTATCTTGTAAAGGCAGTTTACCGTCTTTCCTCTTGAACTTCGATCAGTCTCGACGTGGGCGGCTCCTTGCGCTCTTCGGTGTCGCTATTCTCATCTGGGTCAACGAAGACCAATCGGGCGGCCTCTACAGGCGTGAGAACAGGAGTTGGTAACGTCAAAGCACGAAAGTTTGGCACCGAAATAGGATCTCTGGTCATACCAGAAGTATTGCTAGTATTGCTAACATCAATCGTCCTCGCCATTCCCTCCGACGCTTTCTGCCTTCGGCGGGCGAGCGTATTGGCACTGCGAGATTTCACCATTCCCGTGGAGGGCTCGATCACTTCGACGTCCACTTGCTGAAAAGGATAATACGTGTTTGCCTGCATGCAGGCCTAATTGGCATATAAGGGCGCATCTACTGGGAATGTCAGAGGGAACCTTATGTGGACATACGTACCTCCTGGGGACTTTCTTCATTATCGTCGTGTCCGCTGAGAACTGAATAACTGCACTTCGTCGGGTGACTGAGCCTCGACAGGTTTATTTGCGATAACTTCGAAATTTCCCTGAGAAAGCTGGGTCTGGCGGAGGGTGCCTCGTTTGGCGATATTCTATTGCTCGACAGCCTAGGCCTCTGGTTTCTCAGCCGCGGTTTCGAGTTGTCTATGCCCGTTCCGCGAATCAGCAATTCAGACACCGCGAGAGCGACGCTTTCAGCTCTCGGCTGTGGTTTCGGCCCTGACACTGTTAGCTTCTCCCAGGTTTCTGTGCCTGTCGAAATATTTAAATATTTCACCTTTATGAAGTGTTTAAACAAAAAATAATAAAAAACACAATAAATTTATCTATGAGAATCATATAGTAATCTACACTTAAAACTTTTATATCATGACAATGTGACAACGCGTACCGAAATGAAATCTCCATAGCTCGTTTGTCGCCAAACCGCCGCTCTCACCGCCAAAGATCAGCATGCAGCTTGGCAATCTGCATGCCGCGTGGCCATGAAGAGGCCCGGGGCCTGGTTTGCTCTTCAGCATGGACCACGAAGCACTGTTGACGTCCCATCGCCAGCAATCGTTCCTCTCTTGTAGATCCGTCATCCCGCCGTAAATGTACATCGCATCGCCGTGCAAAACCGCTGAATGCTTGTGCCTCGCGGCCGGCCCGCACTCGCTCGACGAAAGCAGATGCCAAGATTCAGTCTCTGTAATGTTAGACAAGTTCGGAGTCGCTAAGTGTTATTATTGATCGAGCTAGGTACGGGATGCAAAACAACGTTATATACCGAAATGGAAGGCCCACAGTTCAGAGGAGCTCCCACGTAAATCTTGATAACCGCCGTATATGAGCATTTGTCCGCGATGAACCAGGGCGGTGTGACCTCTCCGGCCCCTAGGAATCACGCAACCCCGTTGAGCTCTCACCTTTCTCCATATATTTGTCTGAAAATCATATAATCGTTCGTAGTTAGATCATTTAGTCGATCATTTAGCTGTCTCGTAATTCGGATTATTTTTCTTAAGGAAATGCTTTCCCGATTACAAACGAACTTGATCCTACATCCTTGTACAATTTTTAGCGAATTCTCGCGAAGATGACATATAATAAGACCGGCCCGCAACAAAGGGGATAAAGACCTCTAATTTGCGGCCCTCCAATTCTGCCGTCTGAATAGACTCGGCTTTAACTCTTGGGGCTGCGATAATCGTCGTTGCCATCGCCACTGAATAGAAATGCGAGAATTATTCTCTCACCAGTTGCAACGCGAATTCTGGTAAATATTTTATTCGCCAAAACGTATACGCCTGCACAATATGTACTGTAATAAAACTTTGTCTGCTTAAGTATTCATTAGACAACTGTATTTCTCTCTCTTTCTCTCTCCTCCTTTCTCTGTTATTATTACATAATATATATAGTGTATATTTTTAATACAGTTCATTTATAATTTCTATAATATTAATAGAAGCAAAGTAGAAACGGCATTTCATAAACGTGAAGTTTAAAAAGTCGTATAAAATATTATATCGTATTAATATTCCGCCCCATGCGAAAAATATTTATTTATACAAATTGAAACGGTTTTCACTGATGTCGAAGGCGTAGCTTAGCAACGTACAAAAAATTATTACGGGGGGGCGAGAGGCGTAGTCGGTATTCACCGGCGAATATTTGAGCTTGGTAACGCATTTATAACCCGAGCTTTCATCCAGTCACGAAAAGCATGCGGCTGCTTGAAGGAATGTATGCAATATGTAAAGCCACCGGCAAGGTATTATAAAACTATAACGTGGATATATTACGAGCGAGAATATGCGCATTTGCAAAGATGAATAATTCGAAAAATACATATATAGTAATATATACATATGGGATTATATCAAACGCTATAAGATTTTATGCATATACGTAAGATTGATCGAATTTTTAATATTCTGTTCATAATGTTATACAATTGAAGATAAGACATTTTAGATATTTTATGAAGGTTTATTTAAATATTACTTATGCAAAATACTATGAAAAGACTTTTATGACTCTTAAAATATACGAAAGAATATTCTCTTCAAGTATCGTTATAAAGGCACATAGATTTATTTTTAACCATGCCGTTACCTTGGAAAAATTTCCATGAAAAGTGTGCCGCAGGAAAAAAAGCATTCTTCGCATGTCCATTATATTTACACGTATCGATGAAATCAATACGCTACCTCCCCTCCCCCCCCTCTCCCTGCCTGAGAGAGAGATTTATCGCTCGGTCTAGCAGAAAATTCGGGCGTGCGTATCAATACTGGCGTTTTAAAATCGCATTAGCCTTCTTCTTTCGAAATATATCATGGTCCATGGAATTGCAACATGGAGATGAACAAATGGACCGTGTAACTGTCTGGTGAATACACTTGAGAGGATCACTCCCTTTCCGCGCGACGAGGACTACAACCGAGATACAAGTTACCAACTTCAGATTTACCCAAGAGATGATCAAGTCGCTCTAATCCATCGGCTTTAGACGCGCGCACTTTATGTAATTACTTTCGACACTCTTAGTCGGCAACGGCTATCTCTGTAGCCGTTCGTCGCGCATCGACACAGACACCCACACACGTGCTCGTATCACAGGGACATAGAAAATCAGCGTGCCTCGCGATGGACATTTTCCCGAGCAGAGGTAAAAGACCTCGTGATTGCCGCTGCACATCAAAAGGACTACCGGTGTTCGTTCCGCTCTCCGAGGGTGCTGTGAATATCTATTACCCTCGGGATATTTAGCCATGTTTATGAATATATGTATATCGTGTATGAGAATAGCTGATATTTTACTGTATGAATTTTAGGCAAAGGAAATTTGTGAATCGTAAAAAAAAATCCAAACAGATATTAATCTTATTATGCACTGTCGTAGCGCAGAATGGCTTTGTTTACTCACGAAAAACCTAAAGAGTTTTTTCGGAAATTACAATTGTAAAGGAAATCGAATGTATGCTACGCACATGCGGCTTCTTTCACTTTCTATTCTGAAAACACGGTAGCGTTTTAACGAAGTACAGAGGGAAAGTGAAAGAGATAGGAAGGTAAAGAAAGCAGGGAGAGAACAAACGCACCGTGCGACCCCTCCGGCTTAGCCAATCAGGCTGACGCATTCGTAACGCAGATTTCAATAATACACGGCGACCAGACAGAAACAGCGAAGGGATACCACTCGTATTTTCTCCATGGTCTAACAATTAAAAACAAATGGACCAAGAGTAACCATGGTAACTCAGCCAAAAAAATCTCGGGGCATATACGAAATAGCGGGAAAAGGGTTGACTGCGTTTTCCCGTTGGATATAATTTTTACTTCGACTGTAACAAAATTATATTCTTCTCGAGCATTCGTAGTTTGTAAAATTTGAGGCGTTATTAGCATCCAAAGCAGGTAACGTTTAGAAAAACGTAACATTTTATTGAATTTCATAATGTTGTTGATGAATAAGATGGCGAAAGAATAGGCAGACAATGAAAACTATGTAAAAAGGATTGTCGCAATAATGCAGTAGATGAAACCTATCGAGTGAAAGAGATAACCAGCTATTGCTGACGAAGGAGAATCAGTATGACTGGTTACATTTATCCGCTCCATACCAAACCGTATATCAAACCAATATACAATATGCAATTCAGTGCAAACTTGCAGATTTGTGGTAAATGCATTTACACGAATGAGACTAGACGATTTTATTTAGATTAATAAGAATTAATAGAAACAGAATAGAGAACAATATTTTTTATAAATTTATGGCTTTTTAAATTAAAAAAAACCGACATTTTAACTTGTCCAGCTTAATAAATAAAAAAATAACTGACGGTTCGCTGAATCGATGACGCGTGATGTTTCGCAGTCTACGCTTGATGCGGATATATTAATTTTTAATGCCTCGCACGTGAGTAGAAACTACCCTTGGGAGAATGAAGCCCTGTCTGGTTTCAAGGGTACGAATCGGAGAGAAAGCCTGTTAACACCAGCTGCTGCCAAAAACCACCCTCGACTTAAATTGCTCTTGAAGGTTCCGTGAAAGATGTACCGCCTCTGAATATTGTATGAAATTAGAGAGTACGTCAGCAAATGTTGACACTGTCACAAGAAAAGTGAAAATAAGAATCAACATAAAATTTTATAATATAATATATAAAAAATATAAAAAAAACACAAACAGGAACTTGATTTGATTATATGAAAAATTAATGTGCTTACGTTTTTCCTTAAAATTAACTTTATTATGGAAAAATTAGTATAGTTAACTTATAAAAATTATTAATTTCTTTTTAAATTCTTACGCTCTTTGTTTATTTAAAGAAATAATTAAAAAAAGAAGTTTAATTATTTTCGCGAATTTCGAATTTTCTTTCCCGCGGTACGCCTTTGTTAAAACTGAGATTCGAAATGCATTAATAAATCGAAATTGTGTTAAACTCAATATACATATTGAAGATAACTTAAATCACATAAATTTATTCCATAGACACAGTTATCTGTTACTTAATAATTGCTTGGGATATCACATCAATTTGAAATTAATTTGAGATCCAATAGTGCAGTTATGTATTCTGAAGATTGATTGCAATCTAGTAGCATATCTTCGAAATTGGAAGTAATGCCAGTCATTAGTCGATGTCGATGCATTTCCTTGTTCTCTTAGTATGAATGAAACGTTATACATAGACATTCTCTCAATAATCGAGAACGCAATATGTTACATCAGAGTTGAAATGGAAAATCTAATTTCCAGACAGGAAGCATAATATTCAACATACCATTGTGAAATCGTGAAATAATTTCTGATAACTCTTATAGATCTAATCAAGAAAATAAAATGATGATCACGTGCATCAGTTAAATCTATTCACTTAATTTCGGATGTCTATAAGATTATTGGGATATTTCCGCAAGAATAATACGTTTTATCTGGAAATCGCTATCAGGATTTCAATTGAATTCGTTATCAGGATTTAGTTAAGAACGATCCATGCGGTCTGATTAGATGAAACGACGAGCAGCTTCCGAATAGCCTTCGGGCAATCGCCATAACTGTTTCGATGATCAGACGGAAGGTTTGCACCCCTTCGATTTGGTAAACGAGACGAAGGGCAATATTGGACAACTGCGTCAAAGTTGATTGACAATATCGCGCATCGATACCTTTCCCTTTTACTTAAATTTCAAGTGTACCCGTATATAGAGCCAAACTGTAATCTCATATTAATTAAACAATAAAAAAACATTAAAATAACACATAAGATTAAAATATATATGTATATAATTCTCCTCCGGAATTATTTGATCACTAAAATAATTTGATTATTTAACGATTCAAACGACGTAGCGTATAATTTGCATATTACAAAATATATATTATTAAAAAATTATATATTTTTTGTTAAAAATAAAATTCTTTGATAAAACGCGAGTTAAAATTTACTATAGATCATGGTAATAAGTTCTCTTACATGACAGGCAAATTATTAGGACAAACGTTATTTTCGTGAGCCAAGATTGGTCGATGTCTGAACTAGATCAGACCCGTTTGCGAGAATCGACGAGAAGCAACTTCGATTCCGAGCTTCGTACATTTCGCAAGATTGATTTTCCGCACGCGAGACCATCTTCCTCGAACCGGAAGAGGCCAACCACCCCGCGTTGCTCGTTTCGCGTCGCACTTATTATTCTCCCCAAGGAGTGCTTGACACTGCGTGGATCACTACAGGGATAACAACGGCAGCATTTGGTGAATTTCTACACGTGCTCGATTCGCGAGCCGCTATTGGCAGGATAAGCCTCGGTTACCCTTGGTAGCTTGTCATCCGCTGCTAAAACCATCCCTCTGCGTCACCGCACGGAGGCGAGGGAAAGTGACACGCTACCGCGCGTAAAACTCGTAACCGATGACGTTGCTATCGATTAAGCGGACGTTTCTCGAGGGTGCGATTTTTCCGTCTCTCGTTCTCGCTGCCTTCTCGACGAGACCTCCCCTTGTCGTCGGGGAAGATCATTAAGAGTTTTCTCAATGCGGCACGTCGCTGACTCGTCGGGATCGTTATCAGAAGTGTGTGAACACGCCGATGTTTATCGCACAAAAGTGTTTCCGCTCTAAGCGCTATTATACTTAATTATCGCGTACGCGATAGATGATTTTGCGTTCTTACACTTGTATTTTGCGAAGCATTACCTTGACGTTGTAAACCCAGAGTGGCGTCTCCGTTCCGGCAGAGAAGCCGAGCTCGCCGCCGAAAACGTAGAGGCAATCCTTATACGCCACCGCGCTGTGTTCCTGAAGGGCCGGCGGTCTTTCGCCGCCCGGATGCAGTTCCTCCCACTTGCTCTCCGCTGAAAAAGAAACAAAGAAAATCTTGTCACGTAATCCGACATTCTTATTTTCCGGGTTAGGTATGCAGCTATTATGGAAAGTGCACGTGTTACAAATGCACGAGAAAACGTGGAACTTTTCTAATGCACTCGTTACATTTTCATAACAGACTCTCAGTAGAATGTTTATTTCATATATTCTAGTTTTTAATCAAAGAATACAATCGCTTTTCAACGTGATAAAAATACTATTTTCAAATAACAATTACGAAATTTTGCACTTTGCTTTTTTTTGGCAATTGCAGGCGGGTTTTTTATATCTTGTAAATTCTTACACAATTAATAATTTAGCACAATTAATAAATACATCTTTTATATTTGACAACACGAAGAGAAATTCTTTCGGAGTAAAGATCTGGTATTTCGATCGTAATGACGACAGTTTGCGAAGGGAATATTAAAAATCTCTTATGTACCCTCTTAATAAAACAGACAGTCTGAGCGTCCTTCGAAACTATCGCGAAGAGGAAGGCCAGAGCTCCCCTGGCGAAGGTATAAAAGATATAAAAGAGCGAGAAAAGCTCGCTCGAATAGCGCATAAATTTGCGTTTTTTATCGAGATGTTCTTCAGACGAGTATCGAGGTGAATCTAAAGATATTGCTACATGCGCCAATTATTATTTCTTTCTCTATTCGTGCATTGACTCGTTCGCGAATTGATTTTATGCCTTCTCTCGAAGTAATCTTATTCCTGTGTTCCAGACGATAGCGCAAGAAGCTTTCTATTAGATTTTAATCTATTAGATTTTGATCTATTAGGTTTTGATGAATTTTTATCTAATAGATCTTAATAGGCCTTAATAGATTTTGATTTCCATTATACTACACCGTGAAATCTTATTACTCGTTTATTTTGTATCAAATTATTTTTTAAAGGATCTATTTTATATCCTCTTCTTTCCGCAAGCACGCTCTTCTCTATGATTTCACATCTTTCATATCGTGCCTTCCTTTCATCCCACGACCCTCATTTCTGTCCCTTCTATTTCACATCTTTTTTATTCACGCGGAACCGCTTTGAGGGGAATGATAATATCCATAAATAAACGGTAGGATGAAATATGTGTGATTCGTGAACGACATTATATTCGTGCCGACACTATCATCTAATTTCGCAATATCCGCGAGAGCTTCAGCTTCTCTCCTCTCGGAACGTGCTCGAGAACAAAGACCTAGGTAAGGACCATAACGTGCCGGCTCAAGCATCTTCGGTGCCGTTGGAATGATACTAGATGCCCGACATTGATTACGTAGTACACGTGTCGTATCTCGTAGTTTTGGCAGTGGAACAATGCCTGCCTTTGTCTGAAAGCGTGCATTGCAAAATTGCAGCGTGTTCGATGCACACAAAAGATCCGAAGCATGGATGTACATGCTTCGTACAACAATTTAGCCACTGGAGACCTATTTTCGCCTCTTTCAATGTCTTCGCGGCATAAGTGGGAATATCATATTAAAGATATTTCGCGTAGAAGCTTTAAATAAAGAGAAATTCATATTTTTTTTGAGAAAGTAAAAATACAGTCTTTAAATTAATTTGGATATCTCCCCTTCTTCTTTGCAATATTATTTCTTCTATCAATTTAATTTTCTTTCAAAGTATGCTCCTCTTCAAAAATAGTTACCTGTCTAATAATCCGATAGGAGAGGATGCAACAAAAACCCGGTTCCGCTGGAGTGCTCTTGTGATTCTTCGAGTTATCACAATATTTTTTCGAGATCAAGTAGAGCGACAAAGCTAGGCTTTTAAAACAGGGGGGGGGGGGATAGGGACAGCCGAGGACATTGTTTGCCCCAGGAAACGAAGCGCTACCCGCCAACCCTTCCGCTGCTGCTTCAATATTCACCCGAACAAGCACACGGCCGAACAATACCCTCTGATTAAGAGACCCGCTCGTGCAAGCGAATTCGTGCTACATCGGCTATACTTGACTTCATAAATCACCGCTCTTCTCGCAATTGCTTCAAGACGTTGACATTTATAATCTTTCATATAGTATTGTTATAGGAACATGCGATCCTCGATCATCTCCGTTCCGTTAATCAAAACACACGCGGCAAAAAGAGTTACGATATGGGATTTTAATTGCTCGGAAGCGGGATAAGACGCTAACTCTCCCACCCTGTGTTGGGGATGAACGCGGATAACAGTGGATGAAACACAATTCCAGGCGCAGGAAAATCTCACCCTGTCACGTACATAAGCCACCGATTACGGCCGACGGACGCAATTAATTCACGTATGTCTGATCTCCGTGGAAACACCACGTAATTGTGGAGTATCGTCCGCGGATTTAACTGATGTACGTAGGCTTTAATAATGGTGCATTATTGATCAGACTGAACCCCGTTCAAATTCCGTCGCTCCCCTCGTTCCATGGGGAGCGCCGGGAGATGCGAGATGGGGTGTCGCTGGTCAGAGACGACGACTGGTATTACATCGCGCACTTGGAACCACTCGAAATACTGCCGTACTTTCTCGATAATTATCGGGATTTTCTGTGTTCCCGACTGTGCGAGAGCACAGCTGGATAATCGGGCCGGTGCCCTAAAGGCGCAGCGATTAATGCGGTAGCGTACGCGGTGATGTGTAAGCGCGAGCTATAACGTATATGAGCGCAAAAATTTTTAAGGCTCTCACCAAGGCTGTATCGCCAGAGATCTTTGAGAGGTAGGTTTCCATTTCGACCACCGAGAAGATATACGTGACCGGCAAGTAAGGTGGCACTGTGCTTGCTCCTCGAAGGTGGTGCTGGTCCATTTTCAGTGCCGGCCGCAGTAACCGAGCTCCACATTTTCTTCCTGAAACAAAATACGGTGGAGATCATTTTATCGGATCCACTGTCTTCTCGTATCAACGGAAGATCGCTGTCGAAGGAAAGTTTATTACAGTAGTCAGCTTTATTAAAACATTGGTAACGCGCCTTGGCCTTATCTAAAGCCAATTACGAACTTGAGAGATTAAACGGTATCCTAATAGATATAGATAGTCTTGTAATGGCATTGGTTTCCCCTGGTCCTTCGTGATATCTTATTCTCCCGCTTTCCGAATGTTTCCTCCGTCTACAGAATTACGACCGAAAGAAGGAAGTCGCTCTCTCGGAAGCTGCAGGGGACACAAGATACATCTGTTCGATTCTTTATCAGTCTTGTATTTTCGTACATACGATATCTCCTGTTAGACATTAACGTACTTAAGGAAGAAGTAAATTGATTACTATTTGTTTTTATCTTCGCGATGAGTGTATTTCTTCTATAGTTAATTCAACATTCGATTAGGAATTGATATTTACGACTTTTTTCATAAAAAAGTTTTAAGTATAAATGCAATTTTAGATAATCTAGAAGACACGAGCTTTCGCAGAGGGTGCATAATTTAAACATCTACCGAGTCGAAATAATTAATCAAATAATTAATCGGATCTATCCAGAAATTTCATTGACAATCGTCATTCAATAGCCGATTTGATTGGATTTTATAGGCGGCAATTTCTAGGAAAATTTTCTAGGAAAGGAAATAAAGTATTGATTGGATTTCAAGGAGAACTGACGTCAGGTGCAGCGATTTTTAGATGGTTCCCCAAAACGAGGGGTTGCCGCTGACCACCATTGGCCGACTCGTATTCCCTCGGTGCTGTTGCATTAGTAACACACCTCGCACATCTGTTTCAAGATAATCTATTTCCGCGTCCCTAGTTTCTTCACTTGATTTATCAACAACCTTCTCGAAAGGAGGCTTCAAGGAACTCTCGACGGGATTTTTAGCACATTTAAGAAAAAGGAAATGCCCGCTATTTATATACGTATATAATATTATATTCTACGTATATACCTCCCAATAAAATCAATTAAACATAAGTGCTACGCTCTTTCCCAAGTGCACGTATCTCAGTGTCTAACGATCGGTCCATTGCGCGCGAACCTATAAAATCCAATTACTCGAAGAAGCCGAGCTCGGCCTTCGACATTGGCCTTATGAATTTCCACCCGCGCCCATATCCGGCGCCGGCACTCGAAATTCAATTACAGCTGTGAAATCGAGTTTCGAGTAAACGAATGCACCCTCACGCACGTGCCCCGAACACGCGTACGCAAATACATGTCTCTCGCGAGGTAGTACGTTTCGTGCAGTAGAACGCTACGGTATAACAATTGTCAATCTTTCACCAATTATTTGCATCTTACAAGCGAATTGCCACTTGCCAGAGAATCGAAGAACAATTGGCAGGGTAAGAATAAATTTTTAAATTTCATTTTACAACGAGTATTTTCAACTGATCATACTGTTGTCATTAACATTATCTCTCTTGATTTAAAAGTAAAGTGTAGCGAATTTTTCCTCTTTCTAGAATAGTCAAAGACATAAAGAAAGACAAATTTCTTTAAAATATCTCTAAAATAACAGGAAATTTAATTCCTTTAGTTCGATATCGTTACAATCGTTACTGTCAAAAGTACTTCCTTCATCGAAGTGTGATAAGATGTGAAGCGACTCGGATTATTTTCAGTTTCTATCGATATCGTATGGATTTATTTTTATCTCGTATTTCTCACAGATCGGTGGATAAGACGTGCTATTTCCTCTTTGTAGTTTCCCGTCGTAAGATCTCGGATATGGAACGTATACGCGCGAAGCGCGCGATCGCTATAGGTAAGAATTTTACAGCCGCTGCACACACATGTCTGAACTATATCGACGGATTCCATCGGCTTCCGGGAGAGAGAATGCCGAGCGATAATGTCCCGTCCGCAGATTTCAGGATACGAGCCGCGTATCGTGCCTTCGCAATCCCCCCCTCGGTACGAACGTTCGACCAAAAAGCTGGGATTAAACGTGCGTCATGGCAATTTTTCAACGATTTCACGGGCTCGACTTCGGGATTTACGGTACGCAAAACACTCCAAGATCTTCTCCCCCTCGGAAAAATTCAGCCGGGAATGTCCAAATGTCAAAATCTCAGCCTCGAATGCCCATCGATCTTGCATAACGTGAGATTCTCGAATCGTAAATACCTTTATAAATATAGTTGTGTTCAAATTGGCGCATCAATTAGAAATCGATTGTTTTGAAAAGTTTATCTTTAACATTTAAATAAAAATGAACGGAGTTAATTTTTAGATCCAGGCAATTAAATATGAATTAAGAAAGGAGTGGCATAAAGGCCACAGTTTTTAATCCGCTCCAGAATTGTTTCTAAATGCAGCTATCTGACCTCCATCGCGCATTAAATGAGATGTTAAACGAGATATATATACGAGACAAATTAAAAATGATTAAAAGTCTGCAAATAATTATTTAATATATTCTAATCTCAAAAGTAGCGAAACATTAATGCAGAAGTCCAAGTGCTCTACTATAACATAGAATATATAAAGATATATATATATAGTCGACATATTACAATATATTTTGAGACAGTATCTTGAAAGCCCAGTAAACACGTAATATCGGGAAATATCGACAATTGTCGTGGATGGTACGCGTCCCTCGTCACAGGAGACGTGCCAAGCCGCCACCATACAATCGAGAATACCCTATCATCCTTGACGAAGGAACAACGCCGCAGCTGCGAAGAGAACAGCTCGTGATTCGAGAATCACGCGCGGATAGCGACGGCATGGAAGAACTTGCGCGACTTGCTCCCTTTTCTATGGCGTTACCCTCGTGAGATTTAAGTTAAGGAGCTGGCAGAGGGAGAGTTGGGGAGATCAAAATCTAAGCCGAGCCTTTGCACATTGGATGTCGTGAAGATGAAATCGGCAGCTGGTCGATATACCGCATTTTTTTTTTATTCGAAAGAGAGATGAGAAGAACGTTCTCGTCTGCCGTGTAATATTTAAATTTCAATTTAACGGAGAGTCGATCATAAAATGAAAGGAAAATTTATACAATAATGGTATAAAATATATATTGCATTGTATATTATACATTAATACATGAAAGATATTGTATATTTTAATAATATTTCGTATGATAAAATATAGTCAGAGACAGAGAGAGAAGAGTCTAAGGAGAGAAATTATACAGATAAATATCATGGATGGAGAGCAATTAATTTAAACTCAATTAGTTGAAACTCGTGTCTTCTAATATTATACTACTCCATTACCGATAGTTCTCCGCGGCATCGAATTTACTTTGGGAATATTTACATAAACGTTCTCCTTTAAACAATTTGGCAGGGCGGACGCCCCTGCGTTACAGGCAACCCACGAAGGACCGCGGGTAAAAGAAGCGCGATTCTTGTGCAAACACTGCGGTAGTTCTCATTACCGATCCCTTTGTGCCGGAAAGAACATTCTCTAATCCGCTGCATATCTTAAGGGACGCTCATCCGTTAGTGCTTTATTTAAATTTCAAGTAGCGAACGCGCGGGCTATGCAGAAATTGCAAAGTCAACTGTTATATACGAAACGGTTTCGATATAATCATCAATATGAAAATGAAATGACCACACACGTTCGTCAGCGTGTTTTCTACTTTATATTTACCAAGACAAAAATTTTTCTTAGCAAAATATTATGCTCCTCTCTCTACAAGGAGAGAGAAGGATTATGAATTCCCTATTTATTTCATTTATTACTGTAAGCTAAGTCGCAAGTGAAGTTGCTTAAGCTGCGTAACGTCGGAACGGATGTGGAACGTACAGTTTACACAGAAGTAGATGAAGAACATTGATTTTCTACGAGGTTAAGGACACGATAAATTGCAGGCACCTACTATAGCCACGTGACTTTTATCCCTCCGACGAAAATTTGTAACTGCCTACGACGGTTTTTCCTTTATTGTTCTTTATTGCTACAATTCAATCTACGTTTCTCAATGTTTGATAAAGAAAAAATACATGTTTCCTCGAAGAAAATAATTATTTAAAACAAATTGTGACCAGTGTTACCAATCATTTCAACTACAATCAATTGGATTACATTTCCTTCGGCCAATAAATTTTTTCGAAGGTCTCTTTTTTGTTTAGAGTAGATTTGGTGCGTTTAAACTGACGAATTTCTTTGAATTCTGACAAATGTAATTATTCTATATAATTTTTTTTTTATTGAATTAACTCTGAAATTCTGGAAAGTTATAATCTGATCAGCTTTGTTTTACATTGACAGGACTAATCAATTCGCTGATGAAATTTTCTCTTTTATATACGCTAATCCGAATCCACCTTGCACTTCGAATTGCTTTTGCATCAGTAACGTTTTTCCATCAGTAACACCAGTTAATAGGCTTACCTCTTAGCTCGGCGAACCTTCTATCTCATTAGCTGGAACGAATGCAACTCGTGACCCACATGCAATCGGCGATTTAAAAACTCCCAAACACAGTGCACTACGCGAAAGACAGATGTGCTCTCTCTCTCTCTTTCTCTTCAAACATGCATCTGTCGTAATCTTTCTCGGCGCCAGCTGCACCGAAAATAACACGACACACGCAGAACGAACATACGCGCGAATGGACAGAAATAAGCGAGGATGGTCTTCTAGAAAATAAGGGAGGCATAGAACAACAGTTCCTCTTATCGAATATCACGGTATAATAATAATATTAATACATATATCTCTCGCATGAAGACTCGGCGCTGATTCGATACGCGTGGAATCCGGCCAGAATCCGGCGCGTAATCAGTCGACGCGCATCATCACCCTCCGCAGCGGCGGCCGTGCGCGGTTTCGGCACACACTCTCTCAAGTACACTCTCGACCGAGTCGCATCAACCGCAGCAGCACCCACGCAGATCTCACGAAAGGGTTCAACGAACTTAACGCGCGCCGTGTATTATCGAACGTCAGTTTTTTTTTCGCGCTATTATATCCGCTGCGCCCGAGCCTCGCGCGTCACCGTCGTTCAAAGTCTCACCTCGGGCGATCACCGCGCACCTTCACCTTCGCCCCATGACCGGAGCACCACGCCACGTTCGCGGCTCGCTAGCCCCACGTTCGCGCCGCGCGATCTCTCTCACACGATCGCCGAAACTCGACGGGGAAAAAGCCCACGTTACGCGGGAACGGCGGGCTGCCTGCCGCTTGTTTTCTCCCAACTGCGTCCGGGTCGAGCACCTACCTAGCCGAGTCGTCATTGGGGACTCGACGCAGGCGCGCCGCAACGAAACAACCCTCTTCCCCTCCGTCGCAGCGACTCCACGTACTCACGACGACTCCGTCGGAAGGGTGGCCGAGCCGGAACGGAGGGAGGGGAAGTTGGTTGAACGCACATCCGTCGGATGGACGCCACGACTGAACCCCCCCGAATGACGGCGACAGAGGGACCAGGATGACCGTCGTCGGGGGAACAATCGGTTTGGTTGATCGTGCTTCAGACGCCGATCGTTCTCGAAGCAGCTATACAGATATCGCAGCGGCTCTGAATACTCTTCCTAGATAATACTCTTTCATATCCGTGTCCATCAGAAGAGTCCATCAATTCCATTCGTGGAGGAAATTGTTAAATATGAAATTGCATTTTGTTTCTCTTTAATATATTTTATTGTTGCATAGAAGTAAAATTATTGTAATTATTATTGTATTATAGCGTCCGTGTACCGCTCTATATTATATTAATTCTATAACTTCTTTGACATATATGCAATATATTCAGTAAAATGCTTCATCAAATAGTGAAATCAAGAGAAATATTAAAATAAATTTAGGAGCAGGATTGCGATATATAAAAATATATCTTGAGGTCTGGCACCATCGTAGATCATCTTAGAGATGTGATATAATTTGTCTCATGATTTTGCCGATTACTGTCGCTGATCGGCAACGGGGTGGCCTCCCACGCAAGGAATGGTTGGCGCGAGACTGATTCGGACCTCCAGACGATCTCGTTGGTACAGCGGCATCGCTGGACCGACGCATGCGTAGGCGTCAGTTCCCATGGAAACCGGGGAACGCGAGGCACCGCGTGTGAATGCGTATTGATTATTTTGCTCTCGCTCCGTTCCGCGATCTCCCGTATCTTCTCCGGACCACCCCGGCTTCCATTCTTCTCTCTCTTTCTGCATCCCGTTCTCGCTCTCGGGAGTATCCTCGGTCTAACGCGAGAGTGGCGGCCACCTCCCGCCCCTCTTTTCTTCAAATTAGGCCCCTAATGTCCCGTCCCCAGCATCCACGGATTAAAATCGGGTTCTCTCTTTCATTGCAGCTCACCGGCCCTCGCGGGGGTCGTCGGTTTTGCTTAAATTAATGCCCGCGTCTCTCGTTCCGCTCTCTGCGGTTGATCGAATACGCGGCACTCGACGCAATCGCCGACGTACACGCGACGCTTTTCCTTCATGCTCGAACGCTCGCGTATAGAGGGTCGCGAGAAAACACCTCTGTTTCTGTTTCAAATTTCGGACGATTCGAATAATGATTAAAGTTTAGGATTAACTAATTAATCAACAAAAAGGTAATTGATTAGCAATAATCAACTTGGCTACCTGTCGTAGCGATAATTACAAATGTTGAGAAGGTAACGAAGGAATAACAACCTCGATTATTATCGTCGTTTTTACAAGGACATCTCCGACATTCTAACCCGAGGTTCTTTTCTCGTTGTTACGAATTTCGTAGCACGGTACAAGGACTGAAACAACGTGGGTACTCGCATAATTTCGGTCGTTGGTCACACTAGCGGCTAACACGGCGGAACAAATTGTCCTGTTCACATTTCGTAACGACGGAATTAAAGAAACGAAACAAAGGGAAATTGAAAATTCGTCAATTCAAGTATTTCGAATCTAGCTATATGTATCAGTTCGTTTTTTTATTTATTTATTCTCGCGTTTATTTCTCGTAGACCAAATTTCTTGCACAGATCGTCTCAATTCTCCCTTTTACCTTCTTCTCTCGCAAAGTATATCAAGGATTAAAAGAAACTGAGATTACGTATTAAATTTTCACCGATAGAGAAAGAGAGAAGTGGACTTTCGTGATGCGGAAAGGGCGAGAACCGTAGCGAACATAAAGGGAAAGTGAAAAAAAGGAAAGAATGATTATTCGAATCTTACGGCATATTTCCGCGAAAATAGAATTAATTGGGCGTTAATTGTAGGAGAGAAAGTTGACCGGATTGGATGAGTTTCTTAAAGGGTCAAATCAAAACGTAAGGTGTTAACCCACGGCACGAAGTCGATGAGACCTGATTGGCGTAATCCCGCCTCGCGGACCTGCCGAATTTCGCAAGCACAAATGACGAAAACAATAACGATGGGAAATCTTAATTAATGGTGCTGGCGTGACGATTGTTGACTCACTCGCGACACTTTTATTTTCGCTAGCGCTCCTCTGCCGTGCTTGACGTTTGGTCACACTTCGTAACTTCAGGGACGCAGCGCTAGTGCAGTATGATCCCAATAAATAGTGTGGTATTATTCTACATAATAATTATATGGTCTGCAATCGTTTATGGAACATTTTTGTGTGTGCAATAAGAATAAGAGTAGAAAATTATCAAATCGTCAAGTCACAGAATAAATATCCTATTATTATATTTAATTTTCACATTTCTATATAATCGCTGCATGTGTAACAAACTATATAATTATTATAATCTATTCGTGATTGTGAGCAGCTATCGTTATATTATTATACTTGTTTTTAGACAACTTACTTCAATGAATTTTAATGATCGCTTTACTATTATTAATATCACTATATTTATTGCCCATCGTTTCAGATAACTGTAGCTACTTGAAAAATTTACATTTACAAGTCGATCTAGAAGTTAAATATATTAAATAATTAAAAAGCGTATGCATATATTTGTACAAATAAAATTTGCTAAAGTATTAAGCGTTTGTAGAACATTTTTTGAGTAAAACCTTCTGTTACTTAAAAAAAGATACAAAAAATACAGGAAAAATATAGAGAGAGTAACTTCTGCTTTCCGACTTCCTGTATTTTTACAGATTTTACGGCAGGAAAGTTCTAGATTCGTCCCTGTGGGGTGAATACGCGACAGCATCCCATGCATGACTGCTATATAAATAGGTGAAACTTGAGAAATTAGAGAGCCACTTTTGTGTCGTCCTTAGCGTTAGAACGAACGCTCGTTCGAAACTTCTTGCAACGTCGGAACTACTTGTATAGTACTCGATACTCGATATCCGGAACGTTTCGCGCTCTCGAGCAGCAAGTGGAATACTCGTGACGATGACGCACGTTCTAATTCTCTCTGTCATCTTCGGCGCTTGTTGCGCGCTAGCGGAGAAAAGTGAATACACGACGACGACGACCGAAAATCCGAAGAGACTGTCCGATTCGCAAGATCGATTCCTGCTGAACGTCATTCACGGTAAAAACTCGTCGGAGATTGCTCTCGATAGCGCCGACGACGAAGAAACAAAGAAAACGGACAAGAAACCGAGAACCGTCTTACATCGCGACACGAGTCTTGAAAGAGATAAGTTTCAATACTTTCGATCTAATCTCGCAGTTTTTTCTTTCTTAAACGTTATAATTAAAAATCTAAAACGCGATAGAGAAATTAATGACTCGCTCGTTAATTAACAATTCAGATTATTCGGAATATTTTTATTTGCAAGTTCCAACTGCTGCGGCTCTAAATACGGTTCCAATGGATCGACACGACCGGATTATAATTACAAGATCTCTTTAGAGGCCGGACGGTATCCCTCCCAATATGGCGATCAGCGACACCACATTGACAGGTAGTGATAAATGCTACCTTTTGAAAGGCCGTATGAAAAAAAATTTTAGAGTGCAACGTTTCCGTTTAGATACGGATGGCAAACACAAGGTCGGCCCCCAGGTTCCATCGGAAGCGGCGGCAGGCCCGGTGGAGGAAGCGGAAGCGGAGTCTACGCAGGAAGCCAGCTGGGAGACAGGTAAATTTACCCAACTTCCCGCGACCATAAATTTTCCGCTAATCTCCATCGGACCGTCTGTATTAACTCGGTGAGGACTAGAAAGAGAGAGGAAGGGGAGAGAGACAGAGAGAGGTTTTCCTTTGCGGAATTAAAAGATTTAGTTTTTGTGCAAAAAAAGTTATGAAAGTTTAAAGAAATTTAAAAAAATTCGTGAGAAAAGGAGGATACGTGCTACTCCGACGTTAAACATTATAATTGCATTTTATATTATTAATTTTGTTGAAAACGAAAGGTATAATGGACCGCGTCCAGTGCACGCAAGTGAAACTTCTAATAGACCCAGCGCTTTGGGATACGGCTCGGGAAACGGTGGAGGATACGGTTATGGCGTTAGCGGTTATGGGAATTACGGAAGACCGAGTGGACATGGGGGTTCGATCGGCGGCTACGGGATTTCGGGAACATTGGCCGACGGTGACGAGTTCGGCCCCGGCGATCCGGGAACTTATCCGGATGCAAGCGTGCCGCAAGGAAATATTCACGCGCAAAAGGTGTATATATTCAGGGGAAATTGATATTTTTTACGCAGAAATGAAAATCGATTGGAGAAATGAATAAAGAATTATAATTATATTTATTCGTTAAGGCGATAGCGTTAAAGGCTCTAGCGGGTGTTGCGCTGATCGGAGCAGCAGCGGCGTTAGCTTCGAACCCGGTTCTTCTGCCAATCGGCATTGTGTCCGGTAGGAAGAAAAGATCGGAGACCTTCCCCGAGGAAGAGCAGACCGACTTCCAAATGGATTACATTTTGTACATGTTGAAGGAAAATTTAGCTAAGGTTCGTAACGGCAAGAAACTTTCTCCGCGTAGAAACGTTACTCTTGATGAACAAGATTTTTGATAATATCTCAGCAATATTTTTTTTAAGAATTTTTCATATTTTGAATTTATGAAAATTTATTTTAAAAAATATTAAGTTTTAAACTTCTTTAGATTCTGTAAATTTTCTTCGGAAATTATATTGTAGAACGAGAAATCTTAAAAAAGATATAAACTCTCATTTTTTAAAAGTGTTCCTATTCTGCATGTAAAAAAAATCTGAGAAGTTTTCTGAAAAATTATAAAATCATATAGAAATTGTGAAATTTGTACACAAATTCTCTGAAATATTACACTGAAATAATTTCAGCAAAAATTTCACCGAGTAATTAGCTATTTTCTTTTTTTTTTTTTTTAATGGGTATAGATACGAAAAGATGGCTCAAGCGACAGACTAATCGTCTCTCCAAGATGCGTCGCCAGATTGACTTGTGAAATCCAAAAGGACTATCTGTCCGATCTCGGAAAGGACGTCGAGGTCGTGACCACAAGTCGAAAATATCACCTTACCGATTTGTACGTAGACTTCTCAGTATCTAAATAATTCGAGATGCCAAACATCTAATTGACTAACTCGAATTCTTGCAGAATACGAGACAACGTGCTTAATACCAAAACGGTGAGCGCAAACGTGAAGGACCTGATCAAGTTGGCGGTCGGCGTGGCGTCGGGAAACGAGAGCTGCGACTTGTTTACCTGTAATTATATAAGGAAAGCTTGAATAAGACTTGTTGTAATCACACGATTATTATCACTCATCCGACTGTTTGACAAAGGAGGATGCATACACGCACGCAAAAAAAAAATAATGAAATAAAATCTCTTCGTACGATCGTAGTGTCGCAATTTAAGAACCTGAGAGAGAGAGAGAAAGAGAGAGAGCGCTTCATTCAAACTTCCCTCCAGACTTTACCGACCTGCACGCAAGGTGGTGGCGAGGTGGCGCTTCGATACGCGCCATCTGGCCTTCTGGCAACCTCCGCGAGTAATCGTACACGCACGTGTCGTGACGTTGCACGGGAAAAAAAACACAAGTTACAACTGACGTGTCCTAATAAGAGACAACGTGGCAACGCGACAGTGTTTAGAGTCCCCCCCCCGTCCTCGTGCCGTTCTCACTTCGCTTCCCCGCACATTTTCTCGTCTCGTCGCGATGTAAGGAGAAGAAAGGTGGAGGATCGGAATTTAACATTGCGAACTGTCATTTCCACATTTCGTTCTCCCCTTCGTTAATCTCGGTAACTCCGCGGGCGAAAGGTTATGGGATCCGCGATGATCGCGTCGTCAACGTCGGCCAGCGTGAGTGCCGATTAAAAAAAACGTTCGCCCGTTCGCCGCCGAACGAATTGTCATCGTCGTCGACGCGTCCCGACGTCGCGGCGCCCGTCCATTCGTCCGCGATATGCGGTGACGAGCGGAGAGCCTAACCTTAATACGGCGATAACCTTGAAAAAATCATCCAGCGGTCCCCCGCGAACGTGGCACGAGAGCGTGAACATTCGCTGGCTCGCTCGTCGTATGGATGTCAATATGAGGAGGAAACTGGAAAAGGAAGACCGCTCGGCGGAGGATGGCGCCGTCGACTCGAGCAGCGTCCAGGAGCCCTCTGATCTGCGCGGGGACGAGAAGAACATCGCGATCCTGTTCTTCCTCTACCTGCTGCAGGGTATCCCGTTGGGATTGTGCGGCTCGATCCCCATGCTCTTGCAGAACAGAAGGGTTTCCTATCGGCAACAGGTACGTGAAAGCTTTCCTCCACGACGCACGGTTATCCTGCGAATAAGAGTAAGTCAAGGACAATATGGGAGCGATAAAAGATAGGAAATATCATTTCCTCGGTATTTGTTGACGAGGTACACAACTCTATTTACGATGTGCAACATTTACATCAATATAGAGTGATATAGAGTGTAAGTCTGATCTAAGTCTGATCTAAGAACAGTTTTAAGATTTCCATTAAGCCAATGAAATGATTTAGCGTCTCGAGATGGTGATATTGAATATAAGACTATAAATATTGACTTTGTTTTATCAAATAGAATTGATTTATATTCGAATTATATTCGAAAATTATTAGATTGTTTTATAACAGTCATGAAGAGCTTAAACAGAAAGTAATGAAACTACTTTTACGTTGTTGACACAGGCAGAATTTAGTTTCGTACAATGGCCGTTCTCGTTGAAGCTCTTCTGGGCGCCCTTAGTAGATTCCATTTTTTTGCAACAATTTGGAAGGAGAAAAACTTGGTTGATTCCCACCCAGTACTTGATGGGTATGTTTATGCTCCTTCTGTCGAATTACGTGGATCCCTGGTTGGGTAAGGAGCATGAGAAGCCCAATATCGAAATGTTGACCGCATTGTTCTTCTTCTTGAACGTACTCGCCGCGACTCAGGACATCGTAGTAGATGGCTGGGCGCTTACAATGCTTAAGAGGTACTTTCCTGAAATATTCAAATCTTGTGTACGTGCGTCAGCGATATTTTCACGAGGCCTGCTTAATTATGATTTGTTTTGTTAAGGTGCAACGTTGGATATGCGTCTACCTGCAACAGCGTCGGCCAAACGGCGGGCTACTTCATTGGCTATGTCTTATTTATTTCGTTGGAGTCCGCTGAATTTTGTAATAGTTACTTAAGGTCTACTCCTTCTGATGAGGGCATATTAACTCTGCCTGGTAAGAAGAGCCTAGCAGTCAAAAAGATTATCATTACACGTTTTATATATATATATATATATATATATATATATATATATATAAATAACGTGTAATGTAAATATATATGTAAATATTTATATATATATATTTGGATTGTAATGAGCATATTTTATTATTTTTTAGGATTTTTATACTTCTGGGGCTGGACGTTTATTGTCACGACAACGTTTATTGCATTGTTCAAGCACGAAGATAAAGGCAGAATTTCCAGAGGCGAAGAATTAAATATGGATATTAAGCACGCATACAAACTGCTGTGGGACATAGTTAAATTACCGGCTATAAAGACCACGATTATATTTCTCTTAACTGCAAAGGTTAAATACTAATTTACAATTATAATTTGTAACACAAATTTCATTATATTTCACTTAATCGTTTTATTTCTGCAGATCGGATTTTCAGCCTGTGATGCTGTGACCAGCTTAAAGCTTATAGAAGCCGGTTTTCCCAAAGAGAAATTTGCTTTCATGGCCGTGCCCATGATACCGTTGCAAATAATTTTGCCACTAATAATCTCGAAATATACCGCTGGGCCCAGACCTATGGATGTTTACATGAAAGCTATGCCTTACAGGTAATTAATATGATTTATGAATGACAATGAAATTTATACAGATTTTAGTTTGGCTGACACTTTTAAATTTGTATGATGCAGGCTGGCTTTCGGCTTAATAGCGGCGCTTTTGGTGTGGTTTACACCGCTCGTTGTAATGAATGGACATGTTCCAGCCTATTATTTTGTGGTATTGATAGGCCTCTACTTTATACACCAGGTAAATATTATACAAAGTACAGATCTATTCAATCAATGTCCAATTTGGATTCAGTAATTATATCGAGGAGGACTATAATGTTCCTTTTTTTCTTCACTTTAGATTTCCGCGAGTAGTATGTTCGTGGCGTCAATGGCTTTCTTCGCGAAGGTAAGCGATCCGGCAGTTGGTGGTACTTACATGACTCTACTGAATACTTTGTGCAATCTTGGTGGAAATTGGCCTGCCACGGCCGCGCTCTGGTTTGTCGATCCATTAACATTTAGAAAATGCAGTACCGATTATGCAAATGACTGTAGCACAATTACGGAGAGAGAGGTTGGTTGCGACAACTTTTTTTTTTTAATTCTATTCTGCCGTATATTAAAGAGATCACCGACATAAAAATTGTCCATTGTCTTTTCAGCTCTGCGCTAATACCAACAATGGTACTTGTACTATGCAGCTCGACGGTTATTACATAGAGAGCATCCTCTGCCTAATCATAGGTTTCTCCTGGCTCAGGTGGGGTCGTAGAAAAATTAATATATTACAGGCGAAACCGATGTCCGCTTGGAAAATCATACTTACCCGTAACAACAGGTAACATATCAGCACAGTGTTATAAATCCGTTAACACTGGTACCTGTAAAACTGCTAGGAAATTCTCTTCGACGTGTCGTTACATATACGGTGTATCCATACTGTAGTTCCTCTGTAGGTCAGATCCAATTACTAGCGTAATTTATCATTTATCCGTAACAATTAGTCGTTACAGTTTACCCTGGTGCTATATATCGAGAACGTTCACATTGAGGTGTGTTAAATTAATAAGTCCAATTTGTTTAACAATCGCGTTGATGTAGATTCCCATAGGAACTATATGGACACACTTTATATTTACCCATATGTGGGGCATGTGTGCATGCGTTATTTTCCTGTACGTTTACCAAGTGTTCCAGTTTAGAGAGTGGGCGCGCGAGGTGAATCGATAACGATCCATTCGCCTCGGGAAGCAATATCTATTATAGATATATATATATAGTACAGGTCCCACACACGAAGAGAAAACCATAATGCGATATCATATAATTTCAAATAACATGAATAACATTCCGTGCATAATTGAAAGGATCTCCAACGGTTGTCATCCTGATTTCTTTAATTCGAGTTCTGATCGAAATATGATTTAGTGATACTTGAAGTATTTAAAAATTATATAGTATATATATCTATATATTTGACATTAGTTATTAATATGTTATTAAAATATTTATTATATATACATACAGGGTGTTTGGAAAGTGCCGGGATTCCTTAATATTTCGGAAACTAAGCGTTTTTGAAAAAAATATTTTAGACAAAAGTTGTAGGGCTTAAAAGAATCTATTTAATGATCTTATCCATTTGACCTTGAGTGACGTCACCAAAGTTAGGTAAAGGTTACATTAATTTTTTTAAATGAAACGCCCTATTTTTTATTCCACAATCTAATAGCTGGTGTCAAGAGCTTTCCAAAGCACTATAATAAAGTATTTTTTGGTTAAGTAAATCTCGAGTCCCTGAACAACATTCAAAAAATTTTAGCCATTATTCGGACACTTTGAAAAGTCAAACGGATAAAATCATTAAATACATTCTTTTAAGCCCTACAATTTTTGTCTAAAACATTTTTCTCAAAACACGTTTAGTTTCCGAAATATTAAGGGGTCCCGGCACTTTTCAAACACCCTGTATAAGGAAATATGTATGGTGATACGTACTTATTTTCCGTATATATATATGTTATATATGCGTATATACATATATATTTGTTATATATACATATTTATTTGTAACAATCAATGAGTCAAATGTTTTCCGAAATAATTACATCACAAGCGGAATATATTATTTTTTTACAAGATGTTATTAATGTGTGTCATTTAGATGAAATTTGTATGCGCGCAATTTGTAAACTCTGCAATTTGTTATCTCTCTGCGAGCAGCGTATTGTTTCAAAATAATAATATTTTGCACGGAATACTTACAGATATTTCATAGAAGTTTTGTAAAAACAGATGAAGAACATGTGTGTGACGAGCGTGTTCGCAGTTTCTACTGTAAATATATTTAAAAATATTTTACGCATAACGAACGCATGACAAAGCATTTAACGCAGGATGTTAATAAAAGTTTTTCATATAAAAGGTTGGAGCTGATGTATATATATGTTTTATTTGAACTCTCTTATACCCTCCTAACGGCAATATAGAGAAAATAAACGCAGTCACAGCCATGAAAATGAATTATCAGGTATGAATACGAGTTTAATCAGGTATATAGTCGTATCATTATATATAGATATATCTCTGTAGGTAGACGTCATTCGCGTGGATACTATAACGGTTAATGTGTTGCATAAGGACAATATCGTGCACTATTATAACGAGAATCAATTGTACGAACGTTGTTACATTTGTATCATCGTGAGGAATGTAGATTTTCGATCGCACGGATTACTTTACATCTACATGCAGGAGTTTGTCAAGTCAAGTTTCAGTAATTGAAGACAGAGATGAGGAGAATTATTCGCTAAGAAATTTTTTTATAAATAAACAATTGGACTTTCAATCGTTCATTTGATCAATGTTCGAGATCATTCCGTACAAGAAACGGTCCGAATGTGTTTTATATAATTGCAATAGTAATCATCAGTTGCGGAATATACATCGTCTGTCTGCTTTGAAGACTTTGCATTGCTCATCTATATTTATCATTTGTTTTTACATCAAAAGAATATAAACGACTCTTAATAAATAAATTCAACTTGCATACTGAACTATACGTTTAAGCATGCCCTTTGTCTTTTATAGCATCTTAACGATATCTCTATCGTTAACACATCGATATTACGTATATTGTTATATAGATACTTTCCACGTAACATCATGCAATTATACTTTACGCACAGTATGTGTGCGTACACAATGCACACAAATTATTAGATTAATAAAGGCAATTATAGATAATTATAGATAAGTAAATGATAATACATTATTTAAATAGCATCTATTACAGAATAAATCTTTCGCGAAACGTGTTACGCTCTAATTATTCTTTACGGCATTATTATTAATTCTGTTAATTAACTGACTAGTGAATCAAGAAAACAAGTAGTATACACATTTTTTAACGTGTAATATAAATAATTTTAATCTAAACATTGAGAAATTCATAAATTTCTTTTTTATTTTTAGATTAAATCGCGCAAATGTAAATTTATGCCAAATGAGAGTATAAACTGTTGCTTATTGAATTTGAATATAATTGGATAACGTGAGAAAACTTGATTATTCTTGTCATGACGGAAGAAATAATTTTTATCTATATCCTTAATCGATACTTACGCTAAAATAAAGCTACACGTAATGAGAGAAATGACGAGTTTTCATCGATGTTTGTGCGTAAAATATATAACAGATGTACTGAAAGATAAGTTACATTTCTCTCCAAGTTCGTTAAGCATTAACAACACGAAACGTAATGTTTCGTATTAAACACATTGCTTAATTTTGCGACTTTAATAGCAATAATCATTTAAAAAAGAAAGAACGATAATACTTCGTTGATTCGTTAAGAAGTAAGAATATGAGCTTAAAATTATAGTAGGGATCGCTATCATATGATTAGTCGAACAAGAGCTAAGTACCAAAAATAGTTTTTCTGTACCAGACAAAAACTTTCTCAAGGAAACTTTAAAATGCACGAGCTAAAAAGCTCCTCTGAGGTCAATATTTACAAAATATATGCTCCATAAACTTTGAATTTCAAGCAACATATAAAGTGGAGCCGCCGAAGTGGAAAAATGTGGCCGGTAAACGAAAAATACAGAACAGATTTTCGATATATAAAAGAATAACACATTGTGGCATTGTAACCGGATGCATTAATTGTGCGTTAATAAAGAGCTGTTGAATATTAAAGGTATACTCCGATGCACCAGCAGCCTACGTTATAACTCGCATTGCGTTACAGTCTTACGTGTAATGTTTCGTTGTCGACAGCTTAAATAGTTATTTCAGTTTAAAAAATTCAAGCTACTTCCGCGGCTCCACTGGCGAACTGGATAAGGGAAACAATTGATAAAAATATATATGACTTATTTCTAGTCAACATCCTCGCTCAGAATAGGTGATTTGTCATTTTTCGGACTGACTCGTAACGTAGATCCCCATTTCGTGCCTTTCTCGGCTTCTGAGGTAGCCATTAGAACGGAGTATGAGTTTGGAGTAGCGGCGGCCTCTTTACTATAATGGATGCCGTATAGAAAGTAGATCATCATTCCTGAAAAAGAGTCAAAGAGAAATTTAAAAAATTGAGATTCATTAAAATTTATAATATATCTTATATATATTATTTTTACATTTATATTATATGTCTAATTTTTGCATTTTTAATTCACGTCTTATTCATATGAATAATATAGGATTGTAATTGACATACCGCCTGTCATCCATACGAAAAACCGTAGCCACGTCATTTGCGACAGATGCATTATCAGACCGATGTTGAAGAGAATACTTAACGCTGGTATCAAGGGCACCAGCGGCACTCGGAATTTTCCATTGGGTGGATTTTGCTTGTGGGCACCAATTACGAAAAGACCTGCGAGCAAACAACAAACAAATAAAATTGAGATATCACACAATATTTCATCCATCTATGCCAGAACCGAAAAGAAAAATTGAAAGATGAGCTTACACGCGATAGATAGCGGGAAATAGCTTGCTATAAACAAGTAGTCGCTCTTCATGAACGGGACTGTCGTATCGAGTGATATCATCATAAAAGTGCTGAGGAAGGTGCAGGTTGCCGTGTAGATAAGTAGACACATGGTTATGACAAATCGAATATCGTAATCCCCCAGTAAGTCCTCCAGCCAGGCGTATCGCGGCTTGAATCTGCCGGATCCTTCGCACAGCAACTATATACAAACGTTTTATATTAATAATCTGTTATCTAGAAGAGTTCTAAGAGTTGTCTGTGCGTATAATGTTATATTAGGGCGGGGTTTGTAGACGCTGACTTTGTAAAAATTTATATTTCCTAGAAACCAAATATTTTAAAGTTATATCATGCAAAATTAAGACGCCATAATTTTGAATAAAAGCACACTCGCGGCGCACTCACTTCGGATTTGACGGACGCGATGCTGCTGGAGTCCGCTTCCTCCGTGGGTGGCGAGGAGCAACCGCTGCTCGGCGTACCGGCGACGCTCGCTTGATGCTCGGACGGCTGATGCTCGGGCAGATACCGCAGCAGGATAACGCTAATCGCCACGATGGTGTACGCGAGCAGAGTCCCCATCGACATAAACTCCACCAGATGGTGGAGATCGAATAGTAGAGCGATTAAGGCACTGAACAGTCCACTTATGATCAGATTGCACACCGGCACTTGCGTGCGCTCGTTGATACGACCGAGGAAGCCGAATAACAGACCGTCGTTCGCCATGGAGTACATCGTCCTCGGGAGGGAGAACAGGGATCCGAAGAGAGTCGTCGTCATTCCGCAAAGGGCGCCCACGCTGCCAAAGCCAGTTTTCAATTGCACAGTGTGCATCTCAAGAAATTATGTTAAATCACGGAAATTAAAATTAAAATGAAATTGCCCACCTTATCACATATTTAGCCCACGGGATACCCCTGGACGAGAAGGCTTCCGGAAGAGCAGCGGTAGGGCTAATCTCCCAATACGGCACGACCAGGGTCAGGGCGCCGCTGACCAGCATGTATCCAACGGTCACTATCGCCATCGAGAGTATCGTCGCCAGCGGAATGCTCCGTCCCGGATCGCGAGCCTCCTCTCCGGAAGTCGCGATCGAATCGAAGCCGACGTAGGCGTAGAAACATGTTGCTGCACCTGAATAACGCGTCAAAAATTTAATATCTTCGTTTCAACCGGTGAGTACGCGTGTGCACAGAGTAATACTATATATAAACCATTTATCTTGTAGGTATAATTTCTAGTACAATATCATATAATTATCGGATTAAGCGTTTATCTCGCGTATGCTCCATGCGAAATCGCGAGATTAGCGAAATCACGAGTCTATCTATATTTTACGGCGCGTTTGTTTAGCCAGTCTATACTCGAGATAACTTACCAGCCATTACGCCGGCGAAACCATATGGCAGAAGACCACCGTTCTGACTGCTCCAGTTCGTAATGTCCGCGTAATAAATACCCAAAATGACGACCAGTCCCATCACCGCGAGGTTGATAATAGTCAGCAACGAGTTCACCGTCGCCGAGGTCTTCACACCTACTCCCAAAAGTAACGCGTAAGCCAGGCATAATCCGCTAGCCAGAAAATCCGGGACGGCGCCCAGCGGCTCTCCCATGGTCCATCCACCCATCATGTCGCGAGTATAATTGCCAATCGCACCGCCGACCAACGAATCCACATATCCGCTCCAAGCCCTCGCCACTGATGCTGCACCTAATTAGCACGATAAAAAGATCGCATTAATTAATCTGATTTTATTTTCGTCCTTGCCGCTAATTATACTGACGTTTGATTTGATATTTGACTATCCTGGGATGAAAAAAAATTCTTTTATTTCAATAATTAGAGAAACTCTTTTATTTCATATTTTTAAGAATTTTTCATATTAGAAATTTATAAATATTTCTATAAAAAAATATCTTAAATTTCTTCAGATTTTATAAGTTTTCTTTGGAAATTATAAAATGAAAAATTTTAGAATATTTCAGAATAAATATGATAGGTATACGTATAGAAATTCTGAAAAATTATATGAAGAATACCAGAAGAAAGTTTACTTAGAAAATTTTCAGAGGACGATTAATTTGATCTTCTTGCTCATTTTTATTAACTTCCTATCGATAAATGTTTCCGATTCTCTACAAGAAACAGGCTCGAGTACCGATCATGTGCTCCAAGATGAGGTTCCATCCTACGATGAAGGCCCAACATTCGCCGACGCAGACATAAGTGTAGACGTACGCGCTGCCCGCCTTCGGCACTCGGGCGGCCAGTTCGGCGTAGCAAAGCGCAGCCAGAACGGAAGCGAAACCAGCCACGAGGAAGCTAAAGATCACCCCGGGTCCAGCGATGTCGCGGGCGACCGTTCCCGTCAGCACGTAAACTCCAGCGCCGACCATATGACCCACGCCTGGAAATCCCGATTCGTTATACACGTGCACACCAGAGGTGCGGGGAACTGTGGTAATTAACATTTATTAACTTTCGAGCGAGTTACGTTATATAAATCTCGCCCCAAGCGTAATTCCCTTGTGAAGCTTAGCTTCATTATTATTTTTATTAATAGTCCGTACCGTTGTCTAACGCGACATATCTCACTCAAGGCTATTATTCCGGACTGTTACGCTTATCATCACCGCGATAATGCGCGCGTATAATGGCAAGCATGCATATCGCTCGCATACATCACGTATAAAGGCAGTTACACGTCAAAGTAAGACGCATCACATTTGTGAATATATTTTTCTCTCTCTTTTTTTTTGTTGTAATCCGTCACAAAGTTGATTCGTGCTATGAAAATATATATTCACCGAGCAACGTGATGTCGAAGGTGGAGAGACACCTCTTCAACGGGGTCTCGAGCAAGTCGCCCTCCAGCTTCTTCCGGCGGCACATCTTGTTGTACAAGCCGGACATAACGTGGTCCAGGATCATCTTGCGAACCGACGGCATGATAACGGATCCTGAAACAGATTTCAGTCCCCGGCTTACCGATGACACCCTGCTTGGTCGAAGAGAAAAAAAAAAGAGATCGTTCGATTGCGCTTTTTAAATAAAAAAAAAAACATTAGTCGAATGTACTTTGATTGTAGCGAGAGAACCGCGAAAGAGAGTTCGGTGAGATGCCTGGCGAATGTCCGTTAGGTAAAAATAAATAAAAATCGATAATATAAAAACCGTCATTTGGTGTTTCGGCACAATATGTCACGGCGATGACAGGTATAGGCAGCGTCGAACGTCGCGCACACATACGCACTTTCGCGGCGGGCGATCGATAAAAAAAAAAAGCGATCCCGGGGTGTCCTGAGGGGACGTCGAGATGCGGCGGTAATGTATTCGCGGCTTGGCGAAGAGTACTTACGTTGTAATTACACGGACATCCGACGACGAGACCGTCGACTACGTGCCGCTGCGGACCGTGCAACCGCGATAGACGACGCCGAGGGGGTCGTATGGCTCGCGATATAAAGGGATAAGGGATGTAATGCTCTTGTGCGAATGCCATGCGCAACGGACGGCCAATCGCGAGCCGGTCCCAGATGTTAAAAAGCAATAGCGCTGGGAGCATTAATAATACAGCTAAAGAACGGGAGATGATTAAATAATAGACGGGAATATTAAAATAATAATATCGCTTTTATAAATTTAATTTCCATGATTTTTGCTGACGCGATTTCAAAATTTATTCTAGATATATTTATTTTCAAATATTTCCTAATTCCCTATTTCTACGTCTTTTATTAAGTCTTGATTTGAATTTACGAGAAATTACACTTTGAAAATCGATAAAGTATTATATAAATATTATATATCGATCGGTAAAATGTAATCAGCAAAGAAAATAATATTAGGTGATATTAATTGAAATTCCAAGAATATTTAACATTTTTTTAAGTCTGGAAGTTTAAACCTTGAAGAATTAAACCCCCGATAATCTCAACAATTTAAAAAAAAATATACCTAACTGACTAAAGAGATGGCACTAATAAAAAATTTCAAGGATCGCGATTTAAAAAATTTCTAGAATTTTAAATTAAATTGGAATTGCAAAAATTTAAAGCTTCATCGGTAAAACATCGGAAGAATGTATAATTGAATAAAAAAAAAATCAATATTTGCCGAGCATTTAAATTTCAAAAGTTACGTTTATTACAATATAAATTCTCTTCATTATCTGTATCTATCAATGCGAATAAAACCGCAGATCATTATAAAATATATTAAATCAGCTGATGATCTAAATCGCGGAAATCGCGAAAAAGAGAATTTAAGTAAATAATAATAAATAAAGCTGTTGAAACTACAATGCTTGGTTGAATTTTTGTTATCTCATAAAATTAATATATATTCTTTTGGTATGTGCTTCATCAAGAATATATATTAATTTTATGAGATAACAAAAATTCAACCAAGCATTGTAGTTTCAACAGCTTTATTTATTATTATTTACTTAAATTCTCTTTCATTATCGATACTGCGATATGAACACAAAATTATAACAAGTCCACAAAATGAATATTTTAGATGCAGCGCGCACGCCCGGTGCACCGCGCGCCCACATATATTCCCTCCGAATACTCCGATATCGACGCTTGACATTGCATCTTTAACGCTTGTTTACCATCCCGCGATCGTAAGTTTCGTGCGAATGTGAATAGATTCATTTTAAAAATCGTGATACGATACGATCCTGAGGATCGACATTCCACTGTGGTCGTTGGAAAGACCGATTAGTTTCTCCCAGTTTCTCCATCCCTTCTCCCCGGTGGGCTCCTCGGTGCCGATACTGCCGATAAAAGCGACCGATATCAGTGACTCGCGTGCGGGCAACGTGTGTCGATCGATTTTTGATCAAATGCCAAATGTGACGATCTGAGCTCCCTTTCATCGCAACGTTCGAACGGCACGTTCCAACGTTGGTTCCTGGGAGGCGATTCCGCGGAGGATAAGGTTAGGACCTCAGGTTGACGCCGTTGCGACGTAATAAACGCTCGTCGGAGAAAGTGGAGTAGATCCGCATCGTCGCATTTCCCGCAAGATGGGCACGAGGATTTGCGCCGAGATCTGAATTCGCTTTCGTTCGAATCGTTATTAGAGCAAATCGCATCTAGTCACGCACGAATCTCAAGGCGTGTGTTTTTGATGTCAACGTAACATTCGTGGACGATGGACGGAGAGGATTCTGTAGACGTGGACGTGGACGCGGACGTGGACGCGGACGTGGACGCGGACACAGACGCGGACGTCGATGTCGACATCGTGGACGTGGACCCGCGGGAGCTGCAGGAGACCCTCCAGACGTACAGGAAGCTCGCCGACGATGTTGCGAATCACGACACGATTCTGAAGGTGAAAGCTCCGATTCATGATAATGAATGAATAAGCGAGATCCCAGATAGTCAAATCTGTTGAAAATCTTGCAAAGTGTGTTGTAAATTTTGCCAGCCGATCACCAGTCGAAATAGAATCAATTAGCAGAATACTACAAATTAATTACAGAAACTGAACAGAATCAGCTTACGTCAATAAGCTCAACAGCTTGCAGAATTTATTATGTCAATTTGCTAGAATCATTTGCTTGAATCAGCTGGCAAAAGCAGACTGCCAGCGTACCGTTAAGCTTTTGTTCACTGGGTCATTTTATCGTCAGCTGATCGCTTGATTTTTTTGTTGCAGGACAAGACAGTCTTGTCGTACGTAGCGTATGTCTTAGAAGTACCTGATTTAGATGTGGTTACCTTAGCTCTGGACATTCTGGAGATATTCGTTAAAAATGTAGACAATTATATACACATAACGTCCACTTTCGGCGTACGTGAATCTCTGGAGGCGATTATCAACAAGTACAGCTTGAACGAGCCAAAGATAGCCGGCCGAGCGCAGCACATCAAGGATGACATAGAGCGTATGAAACCGCCTATATATAACTTACGCAGCCGTTGCAGGCGGGTTATAGAGCCCAAAAAGTTGAAGACACATGTAATAGTTTTACACGTTCAAGGTTTATTGCCAGTGAGTACTAATTGTCTATTTCAGTTTATCAATATCACGTGTGGGGAAAGTAATTATATAGAAACAGCTGTACATTATAAGAGTAATAAAACAATCGGAATAATTAGGAGACTCGCGCCGTGTTGGAAGGGATACTGATAAGAATTGAAGGCCTCATCTCGCTTGTTGTCGATGTGGAGCATCAGCGTGTAACTATGCGCACCTTGAATTATGTCAAAGCGAAACAGATTGCGGAAGCGATTGACAAAAATACAGATCTCATGGAAGCGAGATTGGTTACGAGAAACAAATTTAATCAAGAGTTTCTCGTGAAATTGGTAAGGATTGTTATTGTTGCGATTTATATGACTCTGTTTTTATTACGACTGGAGCGTGTATTTTACACTTTAGTATTATTGTCGTTTACAACGTTGAACACGATATTTGATATTGAATATGTGAATATCTCCTTTAGATACAGGAAGGCGACACTGATAGCGAAGGATTGCCTGAATATTTGCCCGAAGAAGAGGAAGAAGACGATAGAGAGGGAGTTGTCTCATTATTTACCGGTTTAAAACAAAGCGCTTCATCGCTATACAAATCTACCACCGAGTTTCTAAGTAATTCATTCTACTGGTAGAATTTCTAACGGAGAACAACTCTTGTTGTAACTATAATTTTATTTATTTAAAATTAAATAATTGTTCGTCTGTCTCTTTAGAGGCAGGGCTGAAAACAATTTGTGTGTATAGATAGAATACATTACCTCAATAGATATATATATATAGATAATATATATATATATATATATATATATATATATATCAAAGAGAGACTTATAAAGTAATTTTTTTTTTAAGTAGTAATCATGATCAGTTAACTCTAATTATTTAAGAATCTCATACTCCTATGAGTATATTCATAATTGACATTGATTAAACAAAGTTCATTGGTTCTTACGATTTAGAATGACTATTTTTGTACTCTGCCTCAATAGAAAATCAACATGTACAAACAAATTTCTAAGTTTTAACGTTTATAGTTGTAAAAAGAAGAGAAGTACGTATATTTTACATGTATACAAAATTAACTTTCTTATTTTTCGTATTTTAATGTCATGCATGTTTTGTCTTACGAATTATGTAAATCTTATTATTATTACGATCTCAGAAACTTCTAATCGGATTTTAATATGCTAATATGTAAATAAGTAAATTCCAGTGTGTACGACATGCGCACTAAAGCTCTAATTACCAAATGTTATTCGTATAAATGAGATTTCATTATAAAAGCTTTTAAAAATGTCGGATTAGATGTAGATATTAAATATATGTGATATAACATTCATCAAGCCATACAGCTTTTGCAATCAAGTAAGAGTATAAAATGAACGAATTCTAACATTTAATTTTTTTAATTTTTCGATGTGTCTAAGTTTATTTGGATGACGTATTGGATAGCTCTTTGTAAAATTAATAACTAACTCTAAGTAATCGTCGGAATATACATAGCTATATCAATACCACGATCGAATTTAATGGCTGCTTTTAAGCAATCGTATAGAATAATTGAAGAAATCATTCGGAAACGCTATTTAAGATATCGTGTGTAATCTAAAATAACGTTTAATCTCTTTTGAATCTCGTCATGTTGTCGCTGTTCACAAAATCTATATATATACATATATATATATGCCACGCAATATATAATGTTTGGATTTGTACAAAGAATGAAATATAAAATGTTGTGTAAATCAACTTTATTTTATAACACAAATTTTGTGTACTGCTTCTATTATTATATAATAATAGAACTAGTCAGTTTTTTAGCTGCCACTGCACAAAAAGGAACAATTTATGCAACTACTCGCATAAGTATGATGGATACAATACGTATGATTACTACAAAGTACATCTCTCTCTACTTATAATATGCCTCGTAAATTATTTCGTTTCCGATGAGCACATCAAAATCATTATTCTACCTTATCTTTTACGCTTATTGACTAAATTCCCGTTGTATTGTCTATATTTACAGATACAGATGTATTATAATTGTCATTAAGGCAATTTGAGTTTCAAAGCAGGTACAATAGATGGATGCAAAACATCATTTCTTTTCCTGTAATCGAGTAAACGAAATAGCTCGTAGACACATGCGTGTGGAACAGAGAGATAGAAACTTACTAATAATTATTTAGTACCCGGTAGTTCGCGGAATGAGTATGAGGTTTTTTCGCGTGTGCAGTCCAGTGCTATTGTTGAGCTTCGTTTTGAAACTCGCGTAACCTGCACCACTGTTTGACTATTTCGCGCAATACAACTCTCATCACTTCTTAAACTATACATTAAATGCTTAGGCTGAAATCAATAAGTACATAGTTACTATAGACTTATACGCTCTCTTGACTCTTGTTGGCTGTGAAGTAAAAAAAAAAAGAGAGAGAAAGAGAATTAAGGTTCTTACGTATGAGCATATGTCTTGGAAAATATATACGATAGTACAATGTATCCCTCCTGTTGTAAATATAGTAGCTTCCGAGGAAGGGAGTCTCGCATATTTTTTTGTATATATTTTTCCTCTTACTTTTCGATTTTTGCCTAACATCTTCGTATCCATAATATATTGCAAATATAAAAGATCATACAGGTACAACAATATCTTTTAATACATGCTTCAAAGACTAAATTGCGTATTATTTTATCAATTCTCTAACTTTCACTAGACACTTCGACACGGTTGATGCATGCAAATTGCCATAGGCACTTATGTCATAATAAAATTCATTATCGTTACGTTGTACATTTTATTTCTGTTTCGAGAGGTTCACTGAATTCCTTTTCTTTTAAGAGAATGCATTTAAACTGTGCACATACAATAATATAATATCATAAACTAGATGCTTCCATAACTATGAAGGCATCTTTACTCTATTTACAGCTGCCTTTTCATTTCGTCAAACACATATACATAATCAGGGAAACACATGTGAATTTGAAGAGTTTTTTAACTGCCTGTATCTTTCGATGAAAACTTATTTCTATGGCAATGGGTATGCACAGTTTGAAATTAGATTTGTGACTTAATACATATGCGTATACAGAAAGAACTGTGAATGCGAAATAGATGCCATGGGAGAAATAAATACATGATTCCTTCTTGCAGAGTACACCGAGCATTATGTACACAGCTTAACATTTACATAATGACAATTATTAAAGCGGAATTAATGAATGTTAAGCATAAAAAGTCTGATGTACATAACAATTTCGAATAATATTAAATCAATGCATCTGCAAATAATATCCTTCGAAGCAGTATTTAGATTTGTTGAATGAGAATTACGCTATACATCTACATTCATGTGTTTTCATGTTGTATATGCTTGTAAAAAGTGTTGCACATAACTCAAATAAACTTGAGCAATATTAATCTGACTTTTTGCAATTTATATATGCGACTGGTTAAACACTGATTAAGAATACTTTCGAAAACTATTTAATAATTAATCAGGATATAAAGTCTCGAATTCTCGAATTATTTGCTTATTGAATTGTTTTTCTAAATAATATTATATACTTTTTAATATATATATGTATACATATGTTTATATATGGAAATATGTATGTGGATGCAAGTATATATGTATGTCATTATGTATGTGTACGCGTATACATATATGAATAGATAAATATCTACAATATTTAACATATAAGTTACAGAATGAAGAATGACGTGATTACTGAATTTCACTCAGGCAGTAACTCTAACTTACTAAACCGATCATAAATCAGATATAAAAATTACACTAATAACTAATCTATTCGACTCTCCATCTTCATAGATCCATTCGCCGGTTGAGATGCAATTGTAATTTCACTGACTTCGTCCGTTTCCGATTGACTCGATGTATCAGAAACATCGTCTATTTCCTTTCTCTATGTTTAAATTAAATATATATGCTTTTTAATTTCATACTTTTTATAAAAATTATTATTTATAAAATTTGATTATCATCCGCGAAAAACTAAATAAGTTAAAAAAAATTATGAAAAAACTCACTTTAAAGTTATTTAATACATCTATTTATATATTTTTTTCAATATAATTTTATAATTATTTATCGAAACATTCGCTTAAAAATAAATATTTAATTATTAATTTAATATTATTTATTAAATATTATCAAAGATTTAACTAAATATTCAATTTACTTACTTTTTGGGAATGATGTATATTACGAAGAACTCTTTGAACATCGGGATTACTTTCTAAGGTGGAAGTTTGACTGGACGGAGGATGCGAATATTCAGAAGTATTTTCCTCATCAGAAGCTAATATCCTCTGTATTCTCCCGGGTGTTGTCAATTTAGATCTTCGTAATCTGCATCCGGGACCGATCGGCCTCCTTGCGATACTATATAATATTCAAAGGAATATATATTCTGCCTTCAGTATTTATTGTTAGATGCAAAAATTCAAGTAGCGCTGTTAATGCTAAAATAAACTTTGTAACTTTGAAATTTTGTAACAAAGAATTTAATTTCTAATTTATTTTCTAAAAAATTGACAAGACTATTATTTTATAAGCTCCTATTTAAATTAATTTTTTCAAGTTTAAAATGTTTTTTTTTTACTTAAAAAAATAACAATCAGTAAAATTAAAATTTCAAATTATTAAGATACTCTTGTAGAAATATTGTATTCACTAAATTAACTGAAATACCTTCTTCGCCTTAAGGAATAATTATAAGTATAGCTTGGATCCTCTCCCTCTTCATCTGACCAGCTTTCTTCACAAGCATCGTCTTCGCGATCACCGATATTGTCCGAAGAAGCTCGTATTTTAATATCGGATTGTTCCATCGGATAGTGCCCAGATAATTTGCCTGAATCTTCCTTATTTCTACTGTAAAGTTTGATTTAATAAATAATAAATTATATTTATTAATGTTAATCCTTAAGTAATGCGATGTAATTTTATGTATATTGAAACATTCTAGTTTCCAAAATCATTTAGAGTTTCTGCTTAAAGAAAGATAAAATAATAGAATAACTAATAAGAAACACATTAATTTAAATAATTATAAATAAATATCTAAAATAAAATAGGTTTTTTAATGCACTTTTATAATTTAATTATAAGTCATAATATTCTCTTTTTTCTCCTTGAATCTTATATCATATCATCACACATTGGTTTAAATACTACGACTTACTGTAGCACTTAAGGATTAACAGATACGATTACACAAAAGTCACGTGTTCGCAGATATGATTATACATACCTATGGATTATTACATCATCGCCATTTCCATTGTCAATGATAAGACGATTTGCATTAATAATCTCGCTAACTTTTCTGCCGAGAGTCTCAAGATTGTCGTCGTCGCTACAATCCTTCAAACGTTCGTTTCCATTGGAGTTATTTTCATTTAAATGCTCGGGACTGGAGCACAAACTAGTTTGCATCGGATAGTGCGTTTCCGGCAAAATTGGATTCCCGTTCAAGCATTCTGTCGCCTGCTTATTCAATGAATGCCTTCTAATGAGGTCCAAAGAGGATTTCTCCGGGAAAGAAAACGCTGCATTCACTGGATTGTGATCCATTTCACTGATGTCCGTTTGTGTGTGGCTGTCAATGAATCTTGCAGGTACTTCTACGCTCTATAATTAACAATCATATATATTAAAAATATGAGAAATTATACAAACTTATTTTGAGAAATATAAACTAATGCATTATAGAAATTAGAAATCTGAATTTTCTTACAGAGACTGTATCTCTCCTCTACTCTTCCATTAAAATTTAAAAAATTACAAGCACTAAATATTGAAAAAGTTGATAGCGATTGAAATTATTTAATTATTTTTAATAAAATTATCTTTAACGTTATCTCTTTAATTATTTATTCTAGATCACTATTTTCACCTTTCGTTCACGATGAGGACTCGATCTAGGACTCGAACTCACACCACAACCCGAACCGACCCTACGATGCCTGTATTTACGTTGTTTGAAGCTATTGCTTGACGCTAAAACAGTTTCCGGCTGATTGGATTCGTTCAGCTGCGTATACATGGTGGCTTTGACGGGGCTCTGCGGTGAATCCGTAGGCGACGGAGGGGTAGTAGGCGTCGAGGAAGTAGAAAACTGTACCGTGCCATTCCGTCTGCGGTACAGCCTCTCTTGGGCCTTCAATAAAGGACGGACAAGACGTTTCTTGTACTGCTTGTATCCTGTTGATTGCTGTTCTCTCCTGAGACAAACCAGACATTTATTTCCAAATGTTCCAAATGTGCGAGTTCGGCTGCAATCTTGCGTTATCGTAAGCGCAAAGCGATTACGCAAAGCGAAACTGCGTCGTCTATATTAAAAAAAAAAATTTTAAAAAAATATACATGATGTAGTAAATCTCTCACACGTACGTCATGTGCAACACGATATATCGCAGCATGCATATTATACACTATAGAATACGTCTATTTGACTTTCTCTTAAATTATAAAGAATGATGTTCTTCTCACTTTATCACATCTCGCTCGCGTAATTCTAATTGCAGCAGAATAGCGTTCAATTCCAAGTACAAGTTGTTGGTGCGTTCGAGTTTGCGCTCATAATGTTCCCTGACATCCTGAGCGTGTCGTAATTCATCCTTCCTCCGCCGGATTAGCTCGGCCTCAAAACGTGGATCGGAACTAGTAAATAGAGGCATGTGCTGCATGTGTTCCTGTATTTCCTTCTTCCAAGATTGCTGTAACGAAGAGAATTCTGTTATCACCTGTTGTCACAGAGAACAATTCATTACTTATTTCATCAGTCATTTGTAAATCGTAAAAGCTGCCTTTACAATTTATTTAAAAATTTTAATTGTTACTAGATTTTATTGTACGTAATAACCAAAGGAACAAATGAGAATTTTTTTCAATATGTTTACGAATAATATAAAAAAGTAAGATAGTATATATTATCTTAATTTTTAATATATATATTGTATAATAACATATATTTTTAAAGAATACAAAATAAAAAAAAATACTGTCGGTTCTTGTAGGCTATTTCACTATATTTGAAAAAAATACTTTTGTGTTTTGCTTATTTAACAGACTTTGGTATTGAATTATTATCTATTAGTATGCAATTAGGCTTAAATTTCTGAAATTTGCATTATCGCGAGAAAAGTACCTACCTGTGCCTTAAAATAATCTTCGGGCTCCGTGTTGAGTACGTCAACAGCTGCGATAGCGAGGTGCATCTCGATGAGTTTGAAGGAAGGTCTGTTACGTGGTTTGGCCGACCAACACTGCTTAACCAGTAGCCCATATCCCTCTGGACAACTGGTGGGAATTGGTAAATGAAGAGAATTGCTGCCCACACCCCACATAACAGCGGAAGAATCCACGTCCTTGTAAGGTATCTCGCCGCTCAGTAATTCCCATAGTACAACACCGTACGACCATATGTCTACCTTTTCCGAGCATGGCTCGTTCCTGATTACCTCCGGCGCCATCCACGCCACCGTACCGGCGAAAGTCATTTTCGTGCTAATCTCATTCCACTGTCTACTCGTGCCGAAATCACTGATCTTCACTATTTCCCCTTGTCCTATTAGTACACTATAAATACAATAATTTTTGATATTATTTTACCATTATTATGACTTTTGGATATATTTTATCTTTAACAGATTTTACGTCGCGCCAATTTCAATTAAATTTTATGCTACAGTTTATCTCAAAGACATGCTACACACTCATTGCTTAAATAATTTCAGAATCAATTTTTTTTTTAACAAAAATATTAATAGCAATTATTTATTTCATTAGATATTTCAATTTTATCAATTTCCATTGTTTACTTACTTTGGACTTTTGAGATCTCTGTGTATAATTTTGTGAGCATGAAGATACGTCATCCCCGCAGCAATTTGTTTTGACCATGACACCAATCTAGCAGGAGGAACCGGTTCTCCAGCTCTCAGAAGGTCATATAATGGTCCGTACGGACAAAACTCCATTATTATGCAATAGCAAGGAGGTTTCGTACACACTCCTCTGTAAACAACAGAAGGTTTGATAATAAACATTTTATAAAAATGCAACTTATACCTTAATATTAGAGGAGAAATAGTGGAGCTTACTTGAACTGTACAATATTCGGATGATTGAGTTTCCGCAAATGGCGTATGTCAGTCTCTTTCGGTTCCTTCACCTTTTTTACAGCTACTATTTCCTTATTTAATTTCCCACTAAATACTGCACCTTGAGCCCCAGATCCGAGCCACTGTAGCTCGCTGATAGATTCGAAGCGTATCTCCCAATCGTCTGCTAAATAAGGCAGTTCGTATGAATACAGCTGCACCAAATATAATTCACACAAATCTTTTCAAAATTACGACTATTTCAGGCAACAAAATATTAAAAACAAAATATTATAACGTGGATTCTATTTTAAATATAAAATTGTATATAAAGTTGATCTTGTCGATTATATAGATTTAATATATCGTTGCTTCAAACGCCTTATAGAACGCCTTATAAAGAACAACGATTAACTTGACCATTAATCTTTACTACACGTAAAATAAAAAGTTTCGCACAAAATATGTAAAAAATTTTCGAAATTTGCACATTGCCACTTAATTTAAAAAGAGGAGAAAAAATAATAGGCAAAAGAAGCCACATCGAAACTTACATAACTTACTTGAAAGACCCTTAATTTTTTCGTTAATAGCAGCCTTCGATAGCATGGTCCAAACGGGACGCATGCATCCCAGGATGCCCTCGACCCAACTCGATCGCTGAGAGTCGATGCTTTCCGATCCGGGAGCGCATCTTGTCGCGGCATCGCTGGAATTGCCCGCGAAATTGAGGTGATTACTATTGGGCAATTGAACTTGAACCTCACGCACGGTAATTAGCCGTTCGGGGCTACCCGCGATTTCACTCAGCTGAGCCAGCTCCCCTTGGATGCATAGCATGCTGAAATTTTATATAGATTACATTATTTACGATAACACCTGACGCAAATCATTATCATGTACACTATTGCCATGCACATTTATCACAAAACATTACGACAATGCTCGAAATAACAATACAAATATCTGACATACAAAGGATTTAAATTAACCGATAATAAAATTCTAATGTATTATGTATAAGGGACATGAGTGTTCGTAAACAAGTAATTGAAACTCACGATTCAGGTGATAAAAACAGGGGAAATTAACTACAAAATTAATTCCATTTTCACGTATGCTTTGTTCCTCGATACGCGCTCTTTGAATATTCAGAGATGAATAAGATTAATGTAAATATGGGGTATTCGTAACGATGCACATTATCTCTGCTACATATTGTATTTGTTTCATTACATAGAATACATTATTCATCAAGCACAGAAAAAAAACTTGCGAAACAATTTTGATTTGACTATGGCTGCGGACCCTACAAATGCTTCGAAGCGTTTGATAGACTAATCGAAACAAAGAATTTTATAAACTAACCAATGAAAAAATCCTTCGAAACATTTGTAATGTCAAATAAACTAGCCACAATAATATATATATATATTTTTTTTTTAATTTTTGCTGTTAAAAATGTGTATACATTGTATATTTAAAAGATATATAAATTTTTTTGTTTTTCTTTTCCCTTTAGGTTTTATGGATCTTTTATTTACTTTCTCGATCTTGTTTCTTTTAACAAAAAACTTATATCGCTATGTACAATAATATAGCAGAAGAGATTTCTATATTTTTGTTATTGTTTTCCTATCGCAAATGAAAAAAATAATCGACCCAAGAAAATTATATTTATCTTGTAAATTCTATTGAGAATTATCCACAAAAAGAGAAACCGAAAATTATACGTAATTTTATCTTTATGCGGTCCGTTGAACGATAAGAAACGACGTATATGCCGCACGTCACGCCAACGATATCAATCGCTGGATGGTCTTATGCCAATATACAGTGATGATCATTTTCGATCATGTGTACACTGGAGTTTTAAATATCGTGAGAAATCTCCCAAATTAAGCTGCACCTAGGTATAAGGATCAAAATGCCAAAATACGTCACTATTAATTCTCGATGCATCGATTTTAACATTGTTCGATATAGCTGCGTATTTAATTAAAACCATTAGTCTCTATACTGTCGATGTAAAATATAGACATTGATATTGGTGTAAATAAGACTGTATAAGATATACAGTCTTATCTATAATTATAGCATTGTCTTCGCTAAAGAAATAAATTTGAAAAAAAAAAGAGAAATTATTATATTCTTATCGTATTACTTTAACTCTATCTATTTTTAGCAAACAGCATGTCAATATTATTAAAAATATCGAATATTATGCCGGAATCCTGGCATTTCTTGCCCATTACATATCAGCTGACTGACTGATCGAGAAAACAAATAGCTTCATGGTAATTTATTTTTAAACACGATGATCGGAACGAGACCTGATATAATTTTTTTAAACATAATTTTAAAACATCCGCTCTAATATGTCAAATATTTTTAAAACAACAGCACAATTTCATTTCTCTTTATGTTTCAGTTCTCTTTGTTTGTTACTCCTAATTTATTTCTTTTTTTCTTCAAAAAAATTTACATTTACTTCTTCTTTCTGTTTCGAGGACCGCCGAAAGGTGATATTGTACCGATAACAATCGCAACGCCTCGTTCGCAGACGTCTTTTCAAGGTTACACGTGGCAAAAGATTTGCGTTTGTGTCAATGACTTTTCACGACTAACACACTAAGTGGACATATTTATCTACGTTTCTCTCTCTCTCTCTCTCTCTCTCTCTCCCTCTTTCTTGATGAGTACAGGTGCATCTGGCAAGTAAGCGAGAACTTCCATTATTCGAAATTGGTCATCAGTATTTACGTACTTATGGAAAGAACACAAAGTGCTCAATTAATGATATTTTTAATAACAGACTTTTTCATCGTTTGCTCTTTTTTTCTTGATATATTAATCTTAAGAGATTCTTGACTGCAGAGTTGAAAATAAAAGTATTTTGCAAAAAATAAATTTTTTAGTTTTTACAAATTTAAAAATAAAGAAAGGTCACAAGTAGTTTTGTATCTGATATTTTTGTCAATAATAGTTGCATCATTATAAATTTGAATTTAATCTTATTTTTCCATGCAGAATTTAACTTTTCAGATATTTTGTACTAAAAATATAATAGTCGTTATAAAAATGATTTTTCTCAAAAACTTTATTTAACATTTACAATAAATTCACTAAAAAAATTTCTCGGGATTAAGCTTATTGAACACCCTGTATACATTGATATCGCATCATGGAGACTTGAAACGTCACGCCCACTGTAATTTCGATTAATGCGATGCAACTTTTTCATGTCTGTTGCGGAGATTAATATTATTATACCGGCTCTGATAACATGATGCCGCGCGTTATCGGGCGTTTTATTTCGTTATGAGATCGTAACAAAAACCTTTGAACGGAATACAACAATGTGGCGTACAACGCGGATATCGATCGCGCGCTTTACGTCGCAACTGCGGTATACACATGTAGATATATGTTTCTAAATTTAATTCTCGACTGATAGTACTAGTCATGCTCTACTAAATTCTTTAGCGTTTCACGGACAGATTCTTTCAGACTTCGGGGAAAACCAAATTTATCAGAACATATTTGGTGTATCTATAAAAAAAAAACTCTATGCAATTACGGTTGATATCACTTCCCTGAATTATCTGGACATATCCGGGTGTCACACTTCGCAGTATAAAAATGCAATAAAGAGCGTAATAAAAATAGTTATTACATACATATTAGAGTGTATATTATTTTATGGTATTGTAACCAATTAATATAAAAATGTATATGAATATGCATCAAATATGTATATTGTATATTGTGGACACTTGTGAAAAAAAATTCTTCTTTTATCAAATATCTTTCAAGTAGAGACACAAAACAGTTTCAAACAATCTTTCAGAAATAACATTTGCTTCACCTTTGCCCATATGATACAATATTTGTGTACCGTAGATATATATTTATTTATGTAAAGTATATGTGTATCTTTATCTGTTCCTGATTCAACGGTGTTTTTGTGATAATGTATACCACATATATTCAAATGTTCAACATACTTTGAATCCCTATTTCTTAATATTTTTTACATATTACATATATTAAAATATTAAACGCAATGAGAAAAGATTTAGTAAATGTTTCTGGATTATTCAAGTATAATGGAAAAACATTTTTTCACATAACATGGTTAATTTAAAGCTAAAATCTTTCAATAACAAATCTTTGCTTATTGTAGTTAATTAAAAATAAGAAAAATGCATTTTTTAAATTAAAATTATATTTTTATAAATACAAAATTTTATCTAAAAAATATATAGTTTATTTAGGAATAATCTAAAATTAAAAAAGTAATAGAGAGAGAGATTCTTCGCTTTCTTTTTATGGCACGCTGTATAAAATGAACTTTTCAAAATTTCACCGAGATTTTATAATGATTTCTTTTAACGATTAAAACGATATCTAAAATGAAAAGACGGAATGAAAAGAAGGAATTTCGTGCACGTATGAAAGGAATTGCATAAACAAGCCGGAGTTGTGTTTAAATTGGTTATCAGCTGTTGATTATATTGATAACCGATATAGAGCGCATGAAAAAACATTCCGAGTCATGGCGCGACAATTTTACCTAAATTTATATGTAAGTGATAGAGTCGCCGACGCGTCTGTAGTGGAAGTAGAACGGGCTGTCGATCGCGTCGTGAAAAATATCAAAACAGTGCCGATATGCCAGCTGTATTTTCACGCGAACGTTATCACATCGCGTGCTCAAACGATGACAGTGTCGCTTGTTATACACATATTATCGCTACATATATCGCGGAATGTCCAGCCATTCATTAGATATGTTAATGCGTTAAAAGTTTAAGGGCAACAAAATTTTCCAATCGTAAGCTCTCTGTACAAACATCTAAAAAACTAGAAAGAAAAATGGAAAGAAAGCGTCAAGTGGAAAAAGAGATATTTTTCGTTAAGATTACATTTATTAAAATATTTTCAGATAAGAGATACATTAATTCAGTAAAGTTTGACTTCTAATTTCTATTCTATTCCTTGATAAAAAAAATAAACCGTCAAAGTTAATGTATTTTGGAATTAGTTAAGTTAGCAATAAGTTATGGGTAAAATTTAATCTCGCGTTTTTTTTTATTTCTCGGTATAAAAAATCACGCTAATATATTCCATTTTTAATACCGTCGAATATGAATTCGTGCGAAAGTAAGCTGAGGGAGTAAGAGTAGCCTTGGAAACACGGGTGGCGGCGGCGCCCTTGACAGAGGAACGCGACGGCGATCGCCGCGGCTTTGAGATAAAACGATTGTCTTCGGGGAACAGCCTTCTCTCTTATCGTCCTCCTCTTGCGAATACATAAGAAGCCGAGCGTAAATGTACAACGCAAGAACCGACACGCTGCATAACGAGCGAGCCGGAGTAAATGCATAGTACCGTGCATGCACGTTTGCCGTGGCCTTCGTATCAGCTGTCCGCTGGCGTCACTCAATGAGGGCCGTGCTGATCGCCGTAAACAAATGCACCAGACTAACGGCGGACTGTCGGATTCTTTGCATTATTTAGCATTAGTTATACTACGTCAGATGGCAAAGTATTTATCTCTCGTTTTTTTTCTTCAATTTTACATTCTATTTTATTGCTTATTTAATGAATTAATTTGAGTATACTATTTCCAGTATTATTCCACGTCTAATGTAGCGAGCGTCGATTGAGCACGTCGTACGATAACGTCGTGAAAATTCAAGCCGTCTATATATTTGTTCATATTTCTTTAATTGCTCCTAACTGCATACAGATACATCTCTATAAATCATTTTATTTTGCAACTCATTCTGTCAATACATCCGAAAGAGATTTGCATTATAATATATTTGAAAGATATGTATATATAATTCTAATTGATTATCTATATAACGAGAACAAATTACTGTAATTATATCTGAAATCCGTCAATTGTATTAAAAATTTTTAACTCAATTTTTAAAAAACTGAGTACTTTTCTACATCAGTTGTTGCTCCGCAAAAAATTGCGATTTCATCATTGACTCGACGATACAAGAGATGAGATTTGTATTTTTAACGCATTTGAATCATATATATATAAGTATATATAATTGATGCAGCGTGCATCAAATCTCAATTTGTTATTAAAAGAGAACACCACATCCGAATATTGTCTGCATCACAACACCAGAATATTATGGACAGCCGTCGAAACGTCCGAAATGCACGTTCGAAAGAAACGAAATCTCCTTCTTTTCATGAATGTTTAAACCTTCTAAGATTTCTAAGATTCATTTGTGATAACACAACACTACAAGTCTCAAATTTCGCGCCGACGACGATCGAAAGAAAGCGGAGTCACTGGGACGCGACTCGAAAAGGCGAACACATCGCTTCTCCCGAGATACTCGTTCCATTTTCACAAGATTCGTGCGAGAAAGATGACGCAAGAATTTTTGGGACCTACAATTAGGATGGTCGATGTTATCTTGGGGCAGACAGGAAGGTTTATTTTTTTTTTTCTTAGCCAACACCACGGTATTATCATTTTTAACACTAATATTCCCCGACAGGACGCGAATGTCCGTGCGTGAAATATCAGCGATAACGTCGGCTCGGGAATGTGTCTCCGACGAGCGGGCGATAATGGATAACGTGCCGCCGCGGCGCGCCGCGTCGAGCGCGAGAGGAGACGCATATTCGCCGTTGTTGACGGAGTCCGACTATTGGTGAGCGCATTCCGCGAACCCGGGACGACTTTCGCGGGATCGCGAACGCGTTACAAAGACGCGGGAGGAGAGGGAGGCCAACGTTCGCAAATCGCACGGACGATTCGCCTTACCTCTTGGTCGTAGCGCTGGCCACCACATCGCCGGGTATTACCGTAACGGCGACGGCGTCGGGCTCGCCGGCGGCGGCGTCGTCGTTCTGCGTCGCTGGCTTCTTGAGGAAGAACCGCGCGAGGACCATCGCGTCGCGTACAGCATATGGACGTGCGAACGGGGAGCACTCTGCTTACACCGCGAGAGCGGCAACGCGGCCGACGAGAGAGGCGAGTGTGTCGTCGTCACGTCACACCACCGAACGCCGATCGTTTCGTATCCGAGGACGACACGCACATGTGCACGCACGCACGAAATGTATCCCACTTACTGACGCGAACGGCGAATGTGTAAGACCAGCAGGGGACTGTGGATATGGAGAGGACCGAGAAAAGCTACCTCTTTGTCGTCTCTCTCTCTCTCTCTCTCTCTCTTTCCTTTCCTCTTTCCCGCCTCCCTCTATCTCTCTCCCACCTCTTTCTCTCCCTCCCGTTTCTCTCTTTCTCTCTCGACTTATCTCTGCCATTCCAAACATCGCCGCCACATGCTATCGATAGCGCTCGCTCACTCGCTCGCTCGCGACGCAATGCGCGAGTAGAGATAATGCGACGCGCGCTATTTCGAATTCGCAAATACATAACACGAGGTATCTGTCAACTTTTCCCATCCTTTGTATACCGATAACAATTGTCAGATTTGCAAGTGTTTAAACGATATAACACATAAATGGTAAACTGATGGCAATATCGACTTCGATCCAATACAATTAGATCTGGTTTTTTATTTTCTGATTAACTTGTGGTTTAGGTTTAATCTGACGATAATGTAAAAATTGTGTTTTGCTATCTAACCATTAAACTGACGGTTGTAGTTGTAATTGTTACTACTATAAAACCATCAGTTTAGTGATTAATCATAGATAGAAAAATACAATTTTTATAATATATCATCAGATAAAATTTAAGTGAAGCTTAAACTATAAGTTAACCTGAAAGTGAGAAACCGATCCTTAGTGGAAGTGGTTTTTTGATTTAAAAAAACATGCATGATGCAAGAATTCAGAAACGTGACCAATGTTGACTAATGATTGACTAATACGCGAGATTTTGATTAGCAACGTGCATTAAGATATCTCCGTATCGGAATATAAAATCATGTAATTAATAATGACATAAATATAACAGATAACAGTTAATTGACAATTAAATAAAATAATAATTTTAATCTTATGTCCAGCATGCTATTTTGAATTTTTAAAAGAGAGAGAGAGAGAGAAACAAAGAAGAGCGATAAAGGTAACTGTCTTCTGACTACATAGAATACAATGACTAAACTATCGAATAAATAAAACTTAAATGTGTAATAAATACGTTCTGATACATGTATTTAATGATCTCAGAACATAGCAACATGTAAAAACTGTTTTTCTTTTTGCGAGAAACGTTTTCGACTACGTTCATGGTCGTAAATTACTGTTACTCTCTAAATCAGTGAAAAAGTCACTGATTCAGTAACGCCTTGCATCGCTAATAAATAAGTGAAACAGAGCCGAATTCGCTGTGCAATTAGCGAGAACAGTTAAATCCACTGATTTTTCGATTATAGCGATTATTCACTTATATATTAGTGATTTCCGAAAGACAATAAAGTTGAATTTCATTGATTACCAGTCACATACTTGGGACTGATGCAATGAATCAATGAATAATGATTGATTCATTGCATTTAGTTCTAACTATATTACTGAATCAGTGACTATTGATTATCCAACTATTGATTATCAATGGTCCACTGATACAGATTTAGAGAGCATGAAAAGGTCTAACTTCTTTTTCTTTCTCTTCTTTTTTTTTCTTCTTTCCTTCTCTTTTTCTCTCTCTCCCCCGCTTTCATTCACTCTCCTCTTTTTTCTCCTCTTCTTTTATCGTCTAAATTATCGCAGAATCTTATCAACAGAAAGAATTACCTGTTAGTAAATATGTGAGTCTCTGGATGAGGAGACGATAAAACCACTCCATTGACGTCCGCGGACGTTTCCGTTTCCTCGATTTCCAGGCTGTACATTACGTCGGGTTGGGCCAGGGCTTCAGTCTGAACAAGAGTGCGCATTCTTATCTAAGTGCCCTACTGATCAATCTGAAATAAAGCATTTCAATTCTGTTATCTTTAATCATTTGCCGATTTTGCATAAATCGCGTTTGCAACAATAACACAAAAAATAGACAAAACGTAACATTATATAGATAAAATAAAACGTTTTTTTTACATTAAATAAGTAATTATTTAATAATTTTGAGATCAATCAACTCTGTCTTGATCGACGAAAATTGAATGTATAAAAAGACGATCCTACATATTTCTATCAACAATTATTCACAGCTTAGAGTTAAAGGAATAAATGATTAGATTCCACTGTAGACTAACAGTTAAATAGTTGTCAAAATTCATCAGTCATTAAATACAAGAATATCAGCTATTCGAGCTTTATTTTATTTTTATAAAGATTTTATTCTTACGCATACATCGTTATGTATGAACGTATGATGATTAAAGATTTAGTTTTGTTCCGATTATACTAATTATTTCATCCAACGCTCGGTATGTTAAGGAGTATCTGCACGTGATTGTCGGCTATCACGTTGGAATGGACAAAAATGAAAAAGGAAGAAATCACCTTTGGCGTAATACCTACTGGAGGAACCCGGACTCAATGGAATGTTGATGCCTGGCCTGCTAAGATGTCTAAGAGGTATGGTATGTGTCTGCATACCAGTTTACATGGATTCTTTGAACTCCGGGTTTAGCCATATCATGCAGACATTTTTCACGGCTATTAAAGATAGCTACTCTCTAAATACAATATAATATAATAAAAGAGTTTTGTGAAAAATATGTCGAAGAAAATTTATGAATGCAAAGTAAAAATAATATCGAGTTTTAAACTAGAAAATCAGTGGCCGAACTTCGACATTCAATACCCGAAGATTCAATAATTCTGGAAAGCTACATGGTTTGCGGGTGATCTTCATATCTTCATCAAACATTGTTAAATGTCAACGTTTAGATAATTCGATAATTATAATTTAGAAAACGGGAAGTAGTACTCATTAAGAGAAAAGCAGTCTTTATTTGTTTTTCAAATTATAAGACTAAAAAGATGTCTTTAAAATTCTTACAGATTTAAAATAAATCGATAATAATGTGATAAGCAGGAGGATGAATAATATACGTAATATTTGCTCCACGCATGTCCCTTATACAAAAGGTGAAAAAAGAAACCAGGAACTCCTCCAGAGTGAGTCACGCTTAGGTGCGCCCTCAATTAATCCTGTGCACCTGGATCGAAGTCTTACCAAGTTCCAAGTTACTTGAACCTGACAACCCCTGAAACCACTGATTCTAGCGCGTATATACGTAAATATCCATTTTCAATAACACGCTTAATATAAAAAATTTATTCATTCTCTCTAAATTACTTGGTTATTACACTATTTGTTTAACGATTTTTATGTCTCATATTAAGTTTTTTAAATATATAAATTTCGTGTTGCGCGCGCACGCGTGTGTATAATAAAAATTTATGTCTCAGATAAAATTAGTAGCCTTCAGAATATAATTATATCTTATTAATAATAATGTAACACAAATGTGTATTGTTCAGATAATATAATATATACAAAATTTTTATAACATATCCTTGATATATAATACAATTCATCTAAATTACGACATTGATTAATTTTCAAGTCGCGAATATCCGAACATTTCCAACAAGAATAATAAATAAAAGTTTTACAAATTGTTTAGAATAAAAGAGAATTTTGAAGCTGCGTGAAGGTACCATTATTTTTGAGAGAATAAATAGTTCGGTTATACTCCGAAGGGTTACCAATTTTATCTGAGGAACATAAATTTTAATGAGAAGGGTGTACACCCTCCGTTCTAATTCTATGCACCCTGTGTAGACGTAAATTGCGACTCGATCAGATATAACTCGCATACGACCATCTGACAGAAATAGTAGCGAATAGTGGCATCGCATATGTCAGTTTACTCACATGACTTTTCTGCAATATATGTCGTATTATACTTTTAAAAAAAAAAAGGCAACGCAAAGATCAAGAATATCTCAATTTATTTCTCGCATTTATGTAAATTTTATATTTTTAATAATTGCAAGGTAGTTAATTTCATTGATTTTTATGTCCATGTAACGATGATGTTAAGTTGCTAAAAACATAGACTAAAATATTAAATTTCTATGAAAGAAGACTTGAAAATCTACAATTTCTCGTTGTTTCATTTTGAGAATCACTGACTACCTAAAAGATTAAAGGGATTTGAAAGAGAGTTTTCCAACAGGTGTGCTTGGCAAAGTCCATACCTGCTTCTCAGAAGCTAAAAATAAGCATCAGAAGTTGAGAAAACCTAAAGTTTGACCCTTATTCGATTTCCAATATATTTCCAATAAAATGATTTAACAAATCTGCAATTTTTGAAGATTGAAAAGAAAGATTATTTGACGTGAAAAACACAAATGACAGAGAGAATGACAATCTTTATAGATATTTTCGCTAAAGAAGACTCTCAAAGATAATCGAAGATTCTGTAAAACAAAGACTCTTCGCTGACGACATCATGTATCAAATAAATGTATAACGAAGTTCTTTATCAGGTCCTGCATAGATATCCTTCCGGATACGTTTTCCCCAATCTATCCCACTGTCTATCGCGCAAATATTATTACTTTTTACGGATAACATGACGTGAAAACGATTGGGAGGCACTGTCATGGGGGAGGGGAGGAAGGAGTGCGAAGTATCGCGTGTGCAGAATGACCTGCGCACACAAAGACAGGCCTGCTCTCGAGGGTCACCACGGCACGAGAACGGTCCCTCTGGAACGAAAATAACAAGGGCGGAGAAAATGACAATCCATTTCTAACGTTGTTAAATAGGTGTAACACCACTGCGAACGGTATCGGCCGAGAACGCCATTCTCATGCGTCATTCGTTGCTCGTATCACCAGTTCGTAACCGCGGTTCTTGATCGATCAAGCAAGTTCTTATTTAGCTCTTTGCTACATTAATTACAATCCATTTCCTTTTACGCGTAGAACCTGATTTTGATCAGAAGTTTCGCATAGCTTCGTTGAATGAACTTTTGAATGTTTATAGCGGGAAACGAATTTCAGAAAGCTTTCTTAATTCTTTATTGTTTTTAAAGAAATGTCTCAACAAAAATTTGACTTGGATATTTTATATAAAAAATCATTATTGCATTTCTTTTCTTTTATTCTACTAGATTTGAATTTCTGTACTTCTTTTACATCTTTTCTATAAAACACTATGCTTTTCTCTAACTTTAATTAGTCAAATATAAATTTAAAAAATTAAGATTAATAGTTTAAAATTAAATAAATTAAATTAAAATTAAATGTTAATTAAATGTTAATTAAATGTAAATGAATTTAAAATTAAATATAAACATATATTTATATCTAAATGTGAATTTAAAATTAAGTATAGAGCTATATACATATAGAGCTACAAGATTATATTTTTTTCTACAAAAACTAAAGAAACGTAACTTAATGTTACAAAATTTAAGACACATGTTTGTTTTGAGAAAAAAGAAATATATCAAAACTTTTTAGCTATTATAATACATGATATAAAAAAAATAACAAAATACTCAAATATTTGTTGATCTCTTATAGTTTACAATAAAATAAGTAAGAAAACAAAATCGAACAAAAAATTCTAAATCTCAAATTATGTAATCGTGCTGTGCCCTGAATCCGTGTATAAATAGAAATAAAATGAGAGTAAATTCTAAAAATATACATTCGAATGTATTTCGAAGATCCTATCGTCAGTGTGTCTGCCTTGTATATAATATCGATCGCACGAAGTCGTCATGTATGAATGAAGCCGCCTCCCTTGGAGTCTCGTAAATAAACACATGAATCGCGAGGTCGGATCTTTAAAGGATAGTTTACGCACGCTTCTGCCGCCGCGTATCCTGGCATTGAAATCACCACCTGATAATGGCTAGTGATTGCAACGCTGTCAATGGTACCCCGCGGCTGATTACCTACAACGAACCGATTCACTTATAAATTCTGAATACTAAACTGTCATTGATTTACATTCGTTACGAAAGTATTTCTCGCAGCTCCAATTTTTCCTACATACCATATAATTATAGAATTGTGTAAAAAACTGTTCGGTAGTTATTATATATGATAGAACTATTAACAGTATTTAGATTCACTATGTATTTAGAATTTTTTCACTAATTCCGAAATAAAACTTAAGTTCTATGCAAAAGAGATCGATAATAATAACCTGGTTTTTTGGTGTTATTGACAAGATTAACGCAAATCTTCAAAGATTATTTTATTTTTTAGTTTATTTTAATGCAGTTGAGCGATTTCTTCTAATAGCATTCACTCCGTTTTCCTGATTTAATATAGAAAATGATGTGTTAATCGTTCTATTAAAATCAATTTTGCAATATTGTTGTGAGAACGCTTTCTCTAAATTCTGCTACTTATTATATACACAATTGCATGAAACGCCGTTTGTACATTTTTAACAATTATTCTATCTCGTGATTACTATTTTAATTGTCGAGTTTCGCCGACTAATTTAAAGATATTCTTTTCTTTGTTCAAAATCAATATTATTGTACGTTTGAATTAGAGGTGTAATCTTATCGTTGAGTTTAATGCTATCAGTACTCCTTTTTGAAAGCCTTATAAATTTAATAAATTAAGTTAAAATTAAATGTGAATTTAAAATTGAATGTAAACATATAATTATGTTTCCCCCTCACCCTTTCTTATACTGGCATTAAATGCAACGACATAATATTCATTAACGTTTTCTTTAGTGCATGATCAATTTTTTTTTATGTATCCATATGAAATTAAGCCTTTTACTCTTCAATTTATCTTATACGTTTAAACTGGCGTTAAATGTCCTCCTGTCGTATTCCTCTTTATGACATAATCCTAGGAAGATTTCTACCAGAACGGGACATTCCGGTGTGCGTAATAAAATTTTTTCCTGCTCTATGATTTACATAAATTAAACTGTTGTAACTATCGGAATTTTCTGACGGATGTATTAATAGCGGAGTAATATATCGACACTCGACAGTTTGATATTCGTTGCGCCGTCACTTAAATCGCTGGAACGAATTATGCCCCCGCAGTGGTGAAAGGGTTGATCGATATATTAAATCCGACTTGCATTACATAAAGAAACAAATATATAGACGAGATCAGAGAAATATGCGCGCCAGCTACAAAAATGTAGATTTAACCGCCAATCAAACATTTTATAAATACATAAAAGAAAGAATAGAGAAGATTTATATTATAATGTTTCATCATGATGTAATAAAAAGTCTCTTCGTTCAAGACTTTATCTTGTAAAATTATAGACAAGTCTGCACGCGAGAAAGAAATTTTTATTGCATTTGTATTGCATGTAATTCCGCGAGACAGAACTTCGAAACAAAAAGAGATCGGGAGTACGAAAAAGATAAAAAACGAATTCTTTCGGAAAGTAAACGCAATTGAAATCTTCCGCGAAAGTCTAATTTATTCAGTTCCCTGCTCGTCGCCACGAGAACAACGCGTCCTTTTACATCGTGACAATAAGTCCATTTTAATTGCACTCCTCCAGCGAATCGGTTGCACGCACTAGTGCGCACCAAAGGTCATCGCACACAAATCGATGTAAAGTGTTTTAGCATACAAACAACTCGCGAATGGAAGGTTTGGAGTTGTATAAGTCACTATATTGTTTGGCAGAATATCGGACGTTTCCGACGACCGAGGCACTTCCGCGTTACGCTTATGCACTTTGACCTTTAACATCGAATAAATGTGTCGTTCTCTCTTAAAAAAAAAAAAAAACATACATGTTTACGTATTATGGAGATGTACGAGAAATCACCGATGCACATTTCCAATGAAGAAAACCGTGGCGCTAATAAAGACGTAATATACCCGTGAAAAAATTGTTGATATCAACGCGCGCGCGGGATTCCCAGTTAGAAGGGATTCCCTGCCGCGGTGTTCCCATTCTTCTCCTTCCCCATCCCGGAAGAGTAAACATTACCGTCTACGTCGCGTCTAGGACGCGGCGAACGCGAAGGATAGCCAGAAAACGGACGGTCCTTGCGCGGCGATCGCCTTGATCGCCAGCAGGCCGCGAGGTGAGCTTTCACTTTTCTCGATTTGCACAAGCGCGAGCGACCGAGCGAGTCCGTCCGCGACGCGGACGTCCGACACCGACACCGTCCTCGCCATACGGATTACGGACGCGGCGCGGCGAAAAGCTCACCCCCCGCGTGAGACGGGGGATGAGAGTGCGCGCTCGTTCCTCCTACGCGGCAAGAGGAAACGGGATGGTGGACGGACGGGAAGCGAGAGACGCGCCGGCGTTTTATCGATCAGAGCGGCGCGGCGCGGAGTGCTACCCTCTCGGCGCTCACCTGGACGCCGCTCTCCGTCGTCGCGACAACGGGAACGCTCGCTGCTGCTGCTGCTCGCGGCGGGATCGTCGGCGCCGTCGTCGCCATCCACGCTCCTGGTCCTCCCTTGGTCTCCTCTTTTTTTACTTATTCCTCTCCTAATTTCTCTCCCGAGCGCCGTCGCGACGCTACATCCACCGTCGTAGCGGCTCGTCGCGGGCGCGATCCGAGACTCGGTTCCTCCTCGCCGCGCGGGAAGTTTTCGTCGTCGCCACAGGCACGAACCGCGGAGACACGCAATACATATTACACCAGGTCCCTCGAGGGTGTCCGAGCACACGCTCGCTCGCACGCGCGCGCGTGTGCGTTATCGCGCCGCGCTTCGCTTTGATGTTGTACTTACTCACTCGCGCAACGTTACTACCCCGCGACGACGACACCCCGACGCGCGACGCGTTCGACGGACACTGGACAAAATGGCGCGCGTCATTGTCCCGCAACTCCGCCGCCAGAGCGCGCCCAGTCGTCGGGAGCGCACACACACACACACACTTGGTGGGGAGGGGCGGCCGCGGGGCGAGCGGCGAGCGACCGACCGATCGCTGCCGACGTCACACTGCGACGCGTGAGCGGCGTGAGTGAGGTGCAGAGGCTATACAGAAAGCGGCGGCGGCGGCGGCGGCGGCGATAGAGGAAAACGAAAACAGGTTCCTCACGTTTCTGCCGGCCAAAACCATACCTCCTCCGTATTCGAGTCACGTCGATACCGATTTGCGGCTACGAGAACTACTCTCGCGTGGCAACCTAGCCCGGAAGCGAAAGATTTTTCGAATATATCGAAAATAATGTTCGCACCGTTTTTTCTTCCCACTTTCCTTGTGATCCGGGTAAACCGGTATCCTATATCTATCTCTGCGCAGTTTACTTGATGGAGAATCACACGAAGACAGATCGAAATTAATTAAGTTAAATTGTAATTATTATACGAGAAAAACGATCGAATATCATTCTCGTTCTTGAAATGTTGTTAAATTAGATATTTCCTGATACGCTGTATCAGTGTTTATCATAAGCGTATAAAAAATACGATAATAAATTAGAAACAAAATATATCTTGTGATTTTTAACTCTTAGATTAATAAAAACAATATTTTATTAGAATAAGAGCATGTATTTGTCTCACAGTGATATTATTAAATTAACGAGATTATTTTCAATTAGACTGCTGTTAACTATGCTGTTAATACGTCATTCTTATATTTTTGATCCTGTTCGATTAAAAGATTGTTAGAGAGCAACTGACATTGTGTGCAATGAGAATTATAGAAAATTATAAATGTTTTATTCAAAAGAAATTATCAAAGAAATGTCAACAGTAAATTTCTAGATTTTCGTTCTGATTTTGATGCGATAATAAATATAATAAATAGTGAATCTTGCCAGATTAAAGAAACAATACACACATCCGCCCCGCAGAACAAAAACACGCGAATATTTTTCGGGATACGAATCTTTCCCAGCTCACTCGCCGCCGAGATCCCGTCGCATCATTCCTTTGGATCGTTTCCGAGTTGGCGCGGAGGAGGGTAACGGGGTGACGAGTAGCAATTCCTAGAAACGTTTTTCTCGTTTCCAAGAAACGGGGTGGTCGGGCTCCTGATTCTGCATTTATCACCGAAAGGCGCGCGCATGCTGTGCAGAGGATATCTCATACATCTTTCATGTATATATACATATATATGAGATAAATATCTAGATGACTATATCCTGAATATCTAATACGATATATAGACGAAATTGCCGCGTTCCGGAGGAGTGTGATGGTTGAGGAATGGAATACACGTCACGACGACGGGACGCACGTCATACGACATGCCGCATAACTCTCTGGCTTATTCTCATCTCGCTTTTTCCTCGGTAATCACAGTCCTTCGTCCATCGACTTCCCGCCCCTCCCGCTCGTCCCTTTCTCGCTACTATCTCGGAAAGTTTCTTTCATCGCGTCCGTAGCCGCAACCTGCCGCCGCAACCTGGTCGATTCTCAAATGACGTCACAGCCACTTGTCCATCCCTCTTCATCTCGTAGTAACCGTGACCGTGGCATTCAAGGTCTCACGTAAGCGCCTACGCACTACTCGATAAAAGTGTAGGAGTGACGAAAGAGAGATCGAACTCTGGAATAAATATATATATCTAAGAAAAATGATGAAAGGGTAAACTTCCTTCCTAAAAAAATCTGCGATTTCAAAATAGTGAATTTTCATGATTTCAAAATAACATAAATATAATCGCGTATTAATCAATGTTGAAATTTGTACATAAATCTGATATATTTAAATGCAGCTTATATTTTTACCTAAATACAATCTTTATTTTTAAAAATTATATACGTAATAAGACTTTCTATAAGTTATTGTACACTATATAGTGCATCATATTTTCAAATATTCATATGTAGGAATTTTTTAACTTATTCATTTTGTTCATTCCGTAAAATCGCAATGTTTCTTTTTCCTATAAAGATATAAATAGGATTAAAATTAATTTTGGATTCACTCCTTCTGCCTCTGAAGTACACTGGTAGAAATATTGGCAATTATAAGCAAAAATATCTTTTTCGAGTATAAAATTATAAGAAAATTCAGTTTCCATTGTGGCTCTTTAAGTTTTTATATTCCTGCACTACGTTTTCTACCTTTGCAAAAGCCCGCAAGAAATCGTCGTCCTCCAAACCAAATTGTTTATACTGATGCAAGAAAGCCGCACATTTGTAGGAGCCCCATGCCTTATCTAGATATACATCCAACGGTCGATGTATCTCCGAATTATTACTGACTAATGCCAGGAACTTGTCCCGGTTCAGAAACCTACGTTCTTGATGCAAATGAGTAAAGGAATTTAAGGTCCACTCTGGGTACAGATGTCTTTCCCGCAAATCTTCCAATGCTAGAACATCATTCTCTATAGATTTACCACGTGTTACAAGAACATTGGATACGCAAGGACTATATGTGTGAGACATTATTGTTCTGCTTAATGTAGGATCAGGCGTCCTTAATTGAGCATTCGTTAATTCCGCCTGTGACTTTGATACCCGAAGAGTCTGCCTCAAATGACGTATATACACCTCCCACTTGTGCGTGAGTTCGTACTGCAGAGATGTTGCAGGTGTATGGGGAGTGCTCTTGACCGTTGCGAACCTAAAGTTGGGATGCGCAGCAATTTTGGATATTAAAAAATTCGTGTTACACCCAGCGTTGTTGCTAGGTTGAAAGACAGCAAGCAATTTCTCGGAAATGATGCCATTCATGTCGCGCAACGTGGTGTTGGAATTCTTCAACAGATTGGTACACATAGAGTGCATCTGCTCGTTCTCGAACAACACGGAAAGGTCCGCTCTGTCCGAGAACTTGGCCAGCGTCAGTACGGTGTTGTAATTCTGAGTGCAAACCTCTCCGAAGGTGAACGGCAGTACGATCGCCGCGACGATAGGCTTGGTCTCGTACTCCTCACGCAGGAGCTCGACCATGCGGCTTCCTAAGCCGGACCCGGTGCCACCAGCTGAACCGAGAAGCAGAAGGAATCCCTGGGGCCGATCCAGCCTCTCGAGCTCCTGTCGCGTCACGTTCAGCACGGCGTTCGACAGGCGTCGGCTGTTTATCGTGTAGCCGTAGGCCCAGTTGTTGGCGGAACCACCGCCCGACTGGCAAACGACGTTACCTGTTCGATAGAGCCACGACGCGCTCGCCGCGTCCTTGCACATCTCGCTCACGACCTTCTCCTCGGTGTCGACGAGGATCGCCCGCGCGCAGTGCCGGCCGCGCTCCGCGATCCCGTCGAACCATCTCTCGATCGTCCTCTCCGCGTACTCGTAATTCGCGCCGTAGGAAACGTCGGTGTTCGGGCTCCCTAAATCGTGGGATACCTTCGAGAACAGATCGCATCCGAGTTGATTCCCGCACTGTCCGAACTGCAACGTGAGCATCCCCGGGTGTCCCTTCGTCCCACGACGACGACGTTACTCGATGCCATCAACAAGCTCCTCCGCCCTTCGCCGAACGTACATTCCTGACGCTGCAGAGCAGTAGAATACAGCTTCGGACAATTTACGATATGGAACAGTCAAAATATTATGGTTCTCATACATGAAAGAATTAAGTATCGAAACCGATGTTTGTAAATAAAGAGGAGCAGTCTTGTGATTTACACGCCGTGCGCTTCCCGCCAATACAAGTGTCGTTCTAAACACGAGTGCGTTCAGTTTCATACGTGATGCACATAACGCACCTTCTACACTCTTTGCACTTGAATGCCACGATTAACGTATATACACACCCACTCACAGCGACCAGTGTTTGGAATTTTTTCGCTGGATCGACCTATCAGAAAATGTCACATTAAATTAGCCAATTAGCGACGTGTAGTCGTGTTATTAATTAACGTATGCGTGATTAATTTTTAATAAGTTAATTTGTCCGTGCGTATATATATACATTATATATAATACGGTAACGCGAAAAGTTCAGGGATTTCAAGTGAGACACGAAACAACAACAAATCTCGTCGTTCCGAAGTTCGAAAACAGCATTGCTCAACGGTCGGTTGGCACGACTGACGTCGCCATTTCGAGCCGGCTGACGCGAGCCAATGGGAGTCGTCGCACGTCACTACTCCGATGTTTCCAGCGCCCTGGCCGTCAATTTGAAGTGATTTTCAGTTGTGCTTCCGTTACACGAGTATACGATCGTGTTCAACATATTTGCGTTGCGTCGTTGTTACACAGGATGACGGACTTCAAGCAACATTACAAGAATCCACGTCCGGGATTCGGCGACGTGGATCACAGGAGATATCTGCGCGCTTTCAACCACGATAAATCTCGCCGGGAGGTCAGAACACGGACTTTCGACAATAATCGCAACCTGCAAGACGTTTCGGCGCCAACGAGCCCACAGCCCGGTAAGATAATGAAGACCTCATGTTTCAACGTATCAGGGCGTCTTGACGATAATTACGATAACCAGTGATATCAGTAAAGATTTCCTTCGGGGCAGCCTTTTGTCCTTCACCTTTAGTATATATAATTTTTTCATTGAAATGCTTTTATAGCCTTTTATTTTTTTATCTGGATTTTGTGTTTTAATAAATATTATTTATTTTAAATCACTTCAAGTTATGATAAAAATACATTTATTCGATTTTGTTCGCAAATAAGGCAAAGAAAAAGAGTAATTATCGCTCAGCACTGAAAGAGAAGTAATTAAATGTGACATTAAATATAATGTCAAACAAAACGAGATAAAATGAATTTACGTTTCAAATTTAAGATTGAAGTAATAAATATTTACCATGCCAAATGTTCTTCATTAAAAATTTCACATCTGTTATGCTTCTTCTGGGAAATTTTATATTACTTTGGAAGATTGTTAATTAAATTTAAATTAATTAAAATTGAATTCTATAACAGTTAGTTGCTTTATAGAATAATCTATTATAGTCATTATGTGGAAAATTTAATGTAAAGAAATATATATAATTATAGTTATTACGTATACATGTATACTTATATGTATGTAGTTTTGTATATGTATTCTATGAAATAAGGATTTTATGTATGTTATGTAGTAACTGTTATGTACATTTGTTTTTTAATATATAGTATATTTTAACTGAACTTTTTCTCAACTGCTCTATATTTATACTATAAAATTAAGTAATAATTACAGGACATAACAAAAAACTTTTATTATTTTCAGCAAAGGATGTATCGACTGTTGCTGATGACCGTATGAAAAAATTAATAAGATGGAAAGAGGAACGCAACAGGAAGAAGAAGCTTGAAGCTGCCTTGAAAAAACCTGCTTTTAGAGTTGGTGTCGTTCATCACTCTTTATGCTCTCCGCGTATTAGGAGCGACACAGTTGTAACTGCGAAGAAAATACCGAAGAAAACGGAAAAGTCAAACATTACCAGGAAACCGCTTACAAGGGCTACAGAGAAACGTTTGCTAGAGAAAATAGCTTCTGGTAAGCAACCAATAAAGAATCTAAATTTGATAAAACGTCCTGTAAATACGAAAACGCCGACTCCTAAGAAACAGAAATCATTCGCCCCTCTCGATTATCGTTTTAAACCTCCATCCGGTTTGCCAAAAGTATCTTCTCTATTATTCGGTCTTGTATCAATAAAACAAACGCCGCAAGAAACACCATCGCAGAAGTCTGAGCAAACTTTTTCTGATCGTACAGAGAACTTGAAATCTTCCACGCACTCGACGTCATTAAATAAACAAAACTCGTCGCAGAAATTAAATAAATCGATTATTCGAGAGTCAGACGAATTAACTACAACTAAAACAACAAGATCTTCATTGAAGGAACAGGCTAAGAATCAGACAAGCATACAAGATTCCTTGCAAGAAGAAAAATCATCTTCATCAAGCAGTGATATTGATATGAAAACGTCACCAAAGACTCCAACATCTTCCGAGAAAGAAAATTGTAATATGGAAGATCTTATTATCTTTTCGCCGTATCTCACACGAAGCCGTGGTAAGAGAAACTCTAGGAAAGAGGGACAGCAGCGGCTGGGCATTGGTCGTCGATCTGAGGAAATCCCAACTAAAGAGACTGTTATGAAGAATTTGAACATATGCGTGGAAGAGGAAGAACGTACTGCTCAATACTTCAAGTATCTTGTGAACAAAGAAACGGATAGACTTAAGGAGATTTGTAAGAAATGGCTGGACATTGGATCAGAGAATGATATTCCAGAGGAAGCTAAATATGAGATACAACAAGCGGTGGGGCAGACAAATTTGTTGCTGAATAAAAAGTTCGAAAGATTTCGTGGTTTAGTACAGGACTGCGAGACTGGTAAAGGAGAAATGTTGGTTACATGCAGAGATTTGCAAGGATTTTGGGATATGACGTACATGGAGATCAAGGATTGTGATGCGCGATTTGAGAAATTGGAGCATCGTCAAAGCAACGGATGGCAGGAGGAGGAACACGCTGTTGTCAAGCGTGCTGTTAAAAAACGAATGCCTGTGAAAAGACAAATTGTATCATCAAAGCCAAGTGCTTTAAAATCGTTAATCCAGGCTGCCAGAAAAAATAAAATGGAAGCAGGAACATTAAGTAAGGAAGTTCTTTTGCCGCAAGATATACATATAAATGAAAAACCAATTAAAAAAGAAGCTTTTGTTGAACTTGACGAAAACACTGATAATCGACGTAGCGCAAGGAGATCTAAATCCCACGAGCTTACTGAAAGCAAATTAACTCCTGCTCGAGGTGAGAGCTTTAAAGCAATTTCGGTACAGAAAGTGCATTCATCTTCCGATAAATTCAAAAGAATGAAAAGTCCATTCGCTGTTATGAAAATAAGTCAAAAGTGTAAAACACCCGAAGTTCAATTAGATGACACAATATCGTACGTTAACTCCGATCAAACGCCAGGTAAGAGTATATTGAAGAAATCGGAAGAATTAGAGACTAAGGAAGCCCGCATGAAGTCCGCGCATAAAGTCAATTTTGATGATCGAGTAGTTTCGACTGAGGTCCCTCTTGATGAAGAAATCCAGACTCAATTAAATTTATCTGCTGCATTAAACAGAATAGATAATTTCGATTCAATGGAAACGATAAATCCATTACTAACGCCACACATTAATGCCGAAAAAAGATTAGACTTTGAAATTGAAGATACTTACAGCAGCGACGATCTGAGTCAATTGAACCTCACAATAAATACGAAAATAAAAAAACGATATAAATCTAAGTCGTCTATTCGAAATACTTCAGATGCTATTGTGCAGCCACTTAACGATATAACATCATCAGTACCCATGAAAGAATTATCGCCAAATAATGTGAAGATTACATCTAGGAAAAGTTTAAAAAATCTAATTCAACATAAGGACACACCAAGCAGAAAAAATAATATTTTGTTTTCACCTACAACGGGAGCTGACAAAATTATTACTGAAACAATTTCAAAGGATATGGAAGAGCTTGATTTAGGAATGAGAATACTTCGAAATAGAACTGTGCCGGCAAATAATACTCCTAAAAGCAGTCGTACTAGCAAAACGGTAAGCTATGATGTTGATATTTTTTAATTACATTAATTACTTTTGTCAATGTAGCGTTTATAATAGTTGATATTAAATATAAAATAATGTATCCCTGTAAAAATATTTTAATTGAATAAATGAAAATGAATTCTGAGACATTAATTTAGAGAAATTTTTTTTTTTTCAGATGACTCCAAAAAGGACAAATGTTAATAAAGAGGAAAATAAGACTCCTCGGAAGTTAAGGAAAAGTTCATCAAAGTTATCGCAAAAAAACGAAAATGAGTACATGACAGAAAATGGACGTAATATAATAGAGACTGTGACATTGGTAGACAATATTAAGAAAAGATCACTTCGAAAAAGTGTTACGTTTGATGGTAAATCTTCAAACTTATATATGTTTTGATACACGATACATAAATACATACATATACATAAGTTCAGTATACATATATAATTGTATTTTGTTGTAAACAGCAACCTGTGTGGCATGTGCCGAAAACAAACCAACACTGCCTATGACTCCTTATTCACGTCGTAGCAAGACGCTTTCAAGACAGAGTCAGAGCAAAGATGCACTTGACCTTATGTCATGGGACACGCCAGACAGAAAACATCGTGAGTTCTAGTAATGTATAAACAAGCGTAATACTTATATAAAAAAATATTAATCTTGTTATCAAAACTTATTTGTTTCAGAACGCCGTAGAACTACTAGATCTCACTCAAATAATTCGTAGTATCTTTTCACGTATTATATATTTATATGTTGTATTTGTATACAAATGAAGCTGACATGATTGCTTTTTTTATATAATGACATTTAATGGGTTACTTGCGTACAACAAATGTATTATAGAATATTTCATTTGTTTAACGTAATTTAAGATGTTCAATATAGGAGAATTTTTTATAACGTTTTTGATTTAATTTCATATTCATTACTTCAATTCTATATATTTACATAGCCTTTAAATATTTATAATAATTCACATAGTTGTAAAATTGTTGTAAAAAAATAATTATGGAATAAAGAAAGAAAATAGAATGTAAATAAAGAATATTGCATGAAACTATAAATATATACAAATATTTACAATTAAATATTCCCGAAACGGATTACCATTTACTTCATAGTTCATTTACAATCAATATCTGGTATAGAACGCAGACACGGAAATCAAAATAAAAACACAAGACTCGACAATTATTTCAATTCACCACTGTCACGGCGAGCTTCGCATTGAATATAATTACAGTCTTTATTCTCTGTTCAACGCATCAATTATGTGTATAAATCAAAAGTTATCTAAAGCTCTGTTGTCAAGAAGCCCACCATAATCTCACGCTATTGTCTTTATGCTTGTTTTCAACATCACATTGTCTCTGTCCAGAACTGGTTGCTATTATAGGTAAGTTTGTGTGTAAGCTTAGTCCATTTATACAATCTTTGGACAGTTTTATTTTATATTTTGGATTCAAATCCTCTTCATCGTAATTCGCGATTTCCGATAATTCCCACACAACGATATTTCCATCGACGCCACCTGTAGAATATGTAACATTAATGAAACATGTGTATACAGCATCACGTTCTTACTATTCCTTATTTTACGTTTTACTAAACTGACCAGAGATTATTTGTTTACTGTCAGGTGTAATAGCAATCTGTATTCTTTGATTGGTATCCGATTGCCTTCCTTCGAGAGAATAAAGAACATTTCCGGGATTACGGAGGTCCCAACACAGAAATTCACTACTTTTCCGGACAACAGAGAACAATTTCATTCCGCAGGGACTAAATTCAATTTGTGTTATACCACTCCCAGTCTTGAAGGTGCATAACGGTCCATCTTTATACAGACCTTCAAATGTAAAAAAAGAAAAAATTATAATTAGTAGATATGAAGTATGTATGAGAAATTTTTTTTTATGTAATAAACATTACCAGAAACAGGATACGTACCGATACATTTGGAATATGTACCGAAGGCGACTAGACCTGACATGGCTGGATTTTCACGGATACACGAGACCAATCCGATCATATTTGGAAAATCGTGTTTAAAGTGAATGTCGGTTGTCTGACGTCCGGGACGGTCCGTGTCGAAGATCCTCACAGCGTTCTTGAAACCACACCATATTTCTCTTCCTGAATCCACAAATTGCACGCTGATAGACGCTTCCACTTCGTCGACTCTGGAAAAAAAAAAAAAAACGAATTCTTGCAAGATTGCATTAAGAACTCTAGTAAGCAAATGTGATGTCACTACTAACTGATTGTAAGCTCGATACGTTGCACGTAATTCTCCCGTGAATGCATCCCACAAATGAACAGGACTCTCTCTACTGGTGCTAAGAAAGCAGCACGTTGATGGGTCCCACGAATTCATAAAGGGATACCAGCAAGTGTCGTATACAAGGCCACCTTCTTTAACGGTCAAAGCAGGCGCAAGGTTGGTCTGCACAAAATCAGATGGAACCTGGCCGGAGTACAATTCCCTGGGAAGTTCATAAATGCGTATCCTGAAGTCTTCCGACGGTACAAGTAAGCATGTTCCGTCTGGCGACCACTGGCATCCTTTTGTAAAATTCTCATGCAGGTCTATGGACTGATATTCCTTGGTGGCTGCACACAACAGCCTCGGCGCTGTGGACCAGTTGTACTTATAGACGCAGGTGGAATCCGTCGAGCTGGCACAATCTGAATTTATATTTCTTGGCTCTGTGACAATCGCAGCTTCGTTGTTCCCCGTCTGTTCAGATATTGCTAGATTTACTATTTGTTCTGGTAATGTTTCGCATGTTACCTATAATTTGAAGATTGATTATTTTGTTATTTGCTCAAGTAATACAGCAGGTGATTTTGTTACATGAATAAAGACGTTTTTTTTTTTTCAGTTTCTTAAGGTACGCTTGCCTACATCTATCTCGCAAACTTACCTGCGGCTGCGAAGAGGTAGGAAAGTCAGTTTCGCACGGCGAGACATTGAATTCCAAACAAGTTCCCGTATCTGTCAGATTGCGAGAGTCCTCAGTCGCCACGGATAAAGTTGACTGAGCTTGATTAATTTCACCAGCAGCGTTTTCTGCATCGTCTTGCGCCGTTTCATCATTATTACTTGAAATTTCACATGGTGTTGTCATCGAACGTGATTCAACAGTGGTTTCTTCACATTCCATTGTTCACTGTACGAAAGCACAGAGCTTGGAAAATTTCTGTTCGTTTATATTCGAATGTTTATATAGAAATCTCAGCACGCTTCATCGCACTCATCACGTATGTACATACAGTACTTTATATCACTTTTTGTATCGTCAGGTTGTCCCTCGTGTAGCAACGCGGATTTCGAATCCCGCCGACGACCGTGAAGTTAGGTTAAGAATTATGGTGAGGTTAGGATAAGTCGCGCGTGTGCATCGTGGTTACGAAATTACACGTTCGGGAGCGTTGCGTTCGTTTTTATGAAAGTTTCACGAGTGGCTCGCCTGGCTCGCATTTAGTGCGCACGGCGTCGTTATTAGTTGTTTTTGTCATAAATACCTTGATACATGAATTCAAACACTTGTCGAGGCGTACGTGGGAAATGCGTACGCTTCAATGGGTTCAATGCACATACAAATTTATGTGTCAGGTCCTATATATACACACGGTATACATCATCTACGATCGCAGCATCCAAGGTCGCCGTTAACATGTAAGACACTCTTGTGGGAAAAAAATTGATTATTTAATGTTATCATCTTTCCTCGTTTTTCTCTCTAAAAGTAAAAGTTTTAAGGACTTCGACATTTCGAAATCGGAAATCCATTGAATCTATTAGTCAGGAGAATTTGCACGTATACAGGTCATGATTGCAACGCTCGGAAACGCCACGAATGTCCCCTCCCCCTCCCTCCTGTGTATCATTTTATTATCTTCTTGTTCACCGAATGTTAAACAAAGATAAAATGATACACAGGGGCACACGGATGACGTTTCCGAACGCAGCTCCCTAGAAACATTTAAATCACAGAATAAATAAATAAATTATGTTTCGAAGAAAATTAAATTATTATTCTTAATTGCCAAGAGGATATACATATATAGACATTTGAATTAACATATTATCATAAATTTAATTGCTGATGACGAGTAAAAAATCCTATTGATAGTAATCCAGTAAACGCCGATGTCTAATCAAAATTGATTATATATGTATATCCGGTCATTTCATAAGTAACACAGTAATTTTGAATATTTTAAAATAATAGAATAAATTTATCTGCATACTGTATCGCCATAATATAAACGAAAAATACATAATTTAGAAATACAAATTTAGAACAAAAGCTAGAGAGGAGAGAAGGCGAGAGAAAGAATTATAGTGAGTGGGAGAGGAAAGTTATAATAAGGAAAAGTTGATTGAAATTTATTTAATAGTTCTATTAATTTTTATTTATAAAAAAGTAAAAGATATTCATTACTCAAGTTTATTTTAGACGATCTATAATTTGTGTTAGATTTCAGGATGCGTTTGCATTTATAATTTATACATTTATATTGTATGTTTGACGTATGTATTTTAATATATATTTTAAATATATGCGATTCAATTTTTCAATTAATTTTCGTATTACGAAGCTTATAAATGAAATATTTTGAATTTTGTCGCAAATCGTCCAAGATAGCAAAATACACGGACATATCGAAATATACATATATAATATACATGTATAATCGCGAGAGTTATAGATCGTTTCAAGTGCGAACGTACGTTCCATTTTTTTTCTTTCTCAATTCCTCTTCGCTCTTAGCGCATAATCGTGATACGACCGCCGCATATAAGAGGGATCGGTTTGCGATTGGTAGCGGCGCGCCGACGCTTATCGCGGAGAGACGACGACGTCGCGACGCACGTCGGCTAAGAGCGCTCCGGCGGCGGGCCGGCACCGCGCCGTGGGTGGGAGTCTCTTCGGCCCTCGAGAGTGAGCGAAGACTACCCGAAAGAGTCGTGCTCCACTCAGTCTGTCCGCGGGCGTCCGTCAAGCAGACTTCTCCGGCTCTCTTTCTCCCTCCCTTCGTCCCTACCCTCCCTCGTCGTCGGTCTCTCGAGGGCCTCGCGGAAGACACATGTCGTCGGCTGGTGGTGCAGCTGCTACCGGCTAAACCCGCGTAACCGTGCAACGCCGTTAACGTTAATTAGCCGACGTTTCTCCTAGTCCGATATACCGCGTCGCGTCGCGTGTGCCGCTTCCTCGGTTATTGTTATTATTTTTTAAATTTTTGTTTCGTCTTACGTCTTTTTCGCGCGAAATCGGTTCTCATATATGAAAGTGACTCGACGCGGTGACAGAGTGCTTGCAGTGCGGCCAGTGACACGCCAGACCAGCGGACAGGATGTGGTCGACGGGGCTTCTCTGGGCGATCCTCCTCGTCGGGCTCGCGATCGTCGGTTCGCCAACCCGGCACGTCGCCGACGGCTTCAACGTCGAGACGAAGCACTACGCGGTGTATCGCATGGAGGACAGGTCCATGTTCGGATTCGCCGTGTCCACGTATCGTGACAGATATGCCCGCGGATGGTGAGTTTTTCCCTTTATTTTTTCTTCATCGTGAAATTTACCGAGAAATGAGAACGTCGCGTCTAATCTCGAAGTCAATGTCATCGCAATTGAGTTGTGTTTTAAATTTTTCGTTCGTGCGGCATCGCGATAGGGAAAATTTGGAAACATAAATAATAATGAAGATTAAGTTCCGATTATAAGAGACTATAGTACTATATCGATTGTCAATGCGTCACGGGGCGAATCTTGTTCGTCACCTTTGAAGAGGAGTAGCGTAATTCAATGACTTTGAGTATCCTCGAAGAAGGAGCACCGTATTGCATTACCATAATTGCGCGTGTACACTGTGTAAATAATTATATCACTAAATGATCATAACTAACATATTAAATAATCATTAAGTAATCTTGTCTTTCTAAATTTATTGTGTCTCAACGAGAATATTCATTAGATTTTATTTTATGTTTTGAACTCAGCAGATAGGATCTCGTACATTGCCTCATCTCGTCGTATTCGACCTCGATAATATACTAAATATATCGTTGAGAATACGAATTCTGACAGACAGACGGTTAGCCAGCAACGTGACAAGACGCTTTATTCTAGAGAAAATTAGCGATCGTGCAAGTTTTTGTAAAAAGAGTCACATTTCTTAATTCTTTATTGAAGCATTATTCGTAAAAGCAACCGCAGTTGTAACGAGTCAGTTTTCTTCATATTGGAATATAATTAAAATTGTGCAATTACGCGAAATGATACGAAGAAACTGACGCAGACAATTGGAAAATGATTGAAATTATAATTAATTTAACTTTAGTACATTTCTAAATTTTAGATAAGTAAATGCTATAAAGATATAAGATGCAATAAGATAGAATTTAGACGAATGCATTTCCTAAAATGACAAATTTTTATCTCGTTAGCCAGCTGTTTGACTCATCACTTGATTACACATACGATTGACTCACCTTTCACTGCACGTTGCAAAATAGGAAATATTGGACGTTTTAAATTAGCGTGTGACTTGAATTTTGTCTGTGTCATCACGTTGAGGTAAAATCATTTGCGGTAGCATCATATCTTTTCCAAAAACGTATATACATTTCGCAGGGAACATGTATATTTATTAGCGAATCAAAAATAGGTATATTAAAAACTTTCGCGTCTTTAATCGAAATTCTTACGACAGCAGCGTGCTCTTGCATTCTTCGTTACGAAATAAATGTCGTCGTGCGCGTTGCAACTTTGCAAGTCAGAGAGAGCGACGAGTCTGACCCCTCCGTTCGAGATATCACCCGGCAAGATGAGGACTTCCATCTCGTGTTTCATCTCCCGGGCTTTAATAACGTGCGATAATCCTGCGCCCATCAACCGATAAGTACGCCTTGGGGACGCCCCGGCTCGCAGAAACGGTCGCAACCCCCTGGCGACGCGCCACGACCCTCCTTCCGCCGCGATCTGGCGCGCGAACGTGCTCGTTCTCGAATTTCGTGACTCACGCTCGCGACCGGGGCCACGAATAAACGTTTCTGCTGCGGCTCCCGCGCGTCGTCGGTCGGGTCGACGATTATAAATAATATCGGCGAAACGGGGAAACGCGGCTAATAGCGCCCGCATCATCGTCGAATCCACGGGAAAAATCGACGTCGACTGCATGGACAATAGAGCGACATAATGGAACGTTGCCGGCCTGCGCTATTTGCGACCGATTAGCGATCAGCCGTGAAATGGGCTGCACGTTTATATTCCCACAGTATAATATTCCTCGAGCATAGAAAAAACATTATTTCCAAAAGGAAATATCTGTCGCTATTAACCCCGGGGATAATTATTTAATTTTTCTTTCATAAATGATCATCTTGAATGTTTTTCATATCCTGAGTAAAAAGTCACTATTGTTAACAAATCATGATGTGTGTAAAAATCATTCTAGATGTGTGCAGCGACTATTTCCGAATTAAAAACTGTTTAATGTATTTTACACTTTCATGGAAAATATCTCATTCTTACGCAACATATCTAAAAAGAATTGTTATTGTTTCTGAGGGAGAGCGTTTTATATCAAAAATGTTACTTAACAAATTACGAGACGGCCGTCACGTTTGCGACAAGGAGGGGAAACGTCGACGCGAGGAAGGCCGCGCAGGAAGTCCGGATTACACACGAGGCCTTACGGGAGGTTTCTCTCGTGGGCGCTTATATTTAGGCCAGCTCGGTGCGAGCTTTACGAGCGCTCGCGTTCGCGCGCTCGTTAATTTCACCGTTCACGGGGATTAAAGCGGCCGATCGCCATCAATCCCGGGAATAGAACACGGGACCCCCGTGGCACTTGTACGCCCACCTCTCTCGATCATTCGGCGCGATCGATTCCCGTCGCTCGCGCGCTCCGTCACCCGATATCGCGAGTTTTTAACTCGAAATCTAAAATTACAGACGCATCTCTCTCTCTCTCTCTCTCTCTCTCTCTCTCTCGCACTTTGCAGAAACGGAGCGCGCCATGAAACGGAATGAGAGCCATAATTGGATCGGGACAAATTCGAGACTCCTATTCGCGCTTATCCGTCGCGTCGTTCGTATACAGGAGAAAATAATAAATTTTTTTTTACGCTTCTTTGCAAATTTATTGTCGGACGTATGTGAATTTAGACTTGATAATCTGATGATGTATCGATTCATCCATGAGACATTTTACGATGCAGGACGTTAGGTCAGAGATGCGACTGCGCGTTGCATGCGGCAGTTCGTCACACCCGTGCCGCTCCGATTAATATCTTTCGTAATCTGCGCGTTCGATCTATTACGATCCGCTACGTGACGTCGTCCTTTCCACGAGTTTCTTTCTCAATGACTCGTGATCCGATCAGGAGGGGGGGGGGGTTGTAAACGAACGTGCTTTGCTTCAGTAACATCCGGACGAAATTTTAAAATCTATTCCTTCCTTCGATCGTCGACGTTAGCGAGAGTAGTACCTATACGGGACGGAGGAGCGAACGCGAACTCTGGGGGAATCTTGTTTCGGAGGGAGAAGTGAATTGAGATCCCGGCCTCCCGTTGCGGCCTCATGCATATGATTGGGAGCATCTCGCGTCCGATGCCACCTAATATCTACGACCGTTCTAAAGTACGCACAATGTGCCATTACCACCGGCGGCGGTAATCTCCTCCATATATCTACCCGGTCGTACATATATTCATATATAATCCCGGCCTCGTTTACCATTCAGAAAAAAAAATGTAATGCGATTACAATCGCGGCTCGCGCACGGCGCGAACATACACGGCGGCGGCTGCCGTGTAAATCTTGCGGGAAATTGAAACTCAGATGTGACTTCGCGTGCGATCGCGCGCAAAAATCAGCTAATCCCTTTTATCACAATCAGTCGGGCGTGTAGTAATTTTATACGGACCCGTTAATTCTCCGCGCTTCTTCTGCAGAGATGGAGGACTTCGCGAAATCGTTTGTTGATTTATCGGCGCTTAAATTTAATATGCCTGCGCAATTTTGCTCCGGGCACGATGCATCTCGAAGACAATCACCGGCGAGGAAGCCCGCCGCGAGAGTAAGGTGTATAAATGTCAGCGTATAGCAGAACACGTATTGCGTGATTCATTGCGCGATCCCATCGACGATCGTGTCTTTAAGAGGCGAATTCAGTCACGACCGCGTGTGCACGGTAAGAGGAACAAATGGGAAGATCGAGTCACGCGCGCGTCGCGTCGTCTCCCGGGCGGTATCGATGACTACTCGTCCATTTCCCGAATTTGCCGATCGTATACGCGGAAACCTGCCTGCCGGCCGCGAGCCGTGTGTACTAAATATAGAATATTATTTCACGACGCCGCGAAGTCACGGCGCGGAGCGAACGTCGATAAGCCGAGAGTCGTGAGCGTTCAAGGCGAAATGTCAGGAATAGCGATATCGGCCGCCGCTTTTCAGCGTCGCTTATTACCGATTAAATTAACACCTCTGGTAGGAGGTTACTCCAATTAATACAATTATTACTACGTGATTATGATAATTTAATTATATACTGCAAGCATGTAAAAATTACATTATTTCTTGGGTATAACTTGCATAAACTTCGTATACTTGTATATAGAGTTTATATAACACCGCTTATATTTTGTAGGACGAAATATTGTAATATGAATTCAAATGAAAAACATTTTAATAAACTAACGGAACAGACTTTGAAAGGAATTGTTTAGTTCTATATATATTATCTTATGATATTTAAAGATGTGTTTTATGCAAACGCAGATAACCATTGTTCTCTTCTTCAAGAAGCTAAAAAAGAACACATTCAAAACAATTACTTTATTCGCTCAATGCTATTCTTGAAGTATCTCGACACGCGATCGCCGATCGACCTAACTGCTTGAAGGCATCGCAAGTGTATATCAGCGATGACGTTGAAATGCATGTAAATGATTTCATGACGCGACGTCTTGTGAGCAAAGTAAATATACCGATAATCGCTGTTCAGAGAGAAATAACGAAATCAATTCTACCCGATGCCATTGTTCGGTCCGACGATTGAAATCGTTAATTGACACGCGTCACAACACAACGAAGTAAAGATATCGCTGGACCATTTCTTCGGAGAGAGAAATTAAACTCTCTCCTTTGTAAGCCGCTATCTCGTGCAAAACGTTTCGCGCTGATATTCCGGGAAGCGTAGTCTTCTTATCAACGGCCGCTTCCACGTGATAAGTACACGGCACGGCAGTTAATGACGAATCACAGCGAGCTTCGTTTCAGCGCAAGACGATGTTATGTACGAGAATATTAGATTATTGTAAAATTCAAGAGAATATTATAGGTATTACGGAACGATTAAAGAGAAAATATTAGATATTATATTTTTTCCGATGATCTGAGAGAAGAAAATCGTCGTATATGATGAGATAATATGAGTATCTTTTACGTATTATTACATAACTTATATTTTTCACGATTACACGCTCCTCTTTCTCAATGTTGACTTCCGATCCCTCGTGTGCGTCACAGGCCGGTTCATTCAACGTGCGTTGTTCGCGCACGGCGTTACGTTCGTTCGCATAAAAAGTGCGGTGCTTACGACGCGTGTCGAGACAGCGGAGGAAATGAGGATTCAATTTCCTCGTCGCTTCCGGCTGGGCGAAATGAAAGTCGGGACCGATCAGACCGAGCGTCACTCGGCCGTCGTGTTTTTTTTTCGCATTCCTCTCGATTAATTTATTCGCACCGTATCCCATCCAACGCGCGATTATACACTGTACGTACACCTACAGCTATAACTTCGGACGCCGCGAAAGTTCGCCGTTTGTGGCACAGCGAAGCACCGTGTTGCACCGTGATTGTGCCCGAGCATCTTTGGCTGTTGATTTCGTAAGCGGAGATTTAAAGCGGCGGTTTACAAGGCGATCGCCGTGTCGCAACCTCCCGGATGAATTATGGGACGCCGCGAAATCGTCGCTCTCGCAAAAAAAAAAAACGCGGAACTGCGAAAGTGCATTAAAAAAAGGTCTGAGCCATATTTTCCGTAGGCGTTGTAACGCGTTAACGGCCTCTCGCTTTATATTACCGTGCGAATTAATTTACATTGTCAACTACAATCTCCTGTAGAAGTGCAGAGGATAACAGAGGTGAGGTAACAGAATCAGGAGAATGACAGTCATATAATGTTTCGTAAGATGGCAAATTTCTCGCATTGCGCTTATAATTTCATTCATCTATCCTACCGTAAAAATTTTGTGTTCATCGCAAAAAATGTAAATTTATAAAATACGTAGAGCAGCACGCATATTTTAACTTTTACCGCCATTCATCGTCTCTTCTTATTCACCATCTATGGTTCACCTTGTTTTGTTCGACGCCCACCAAGGCATACCTACCTACCACACCTTGGAACTGATTATTAATCTGCAGTTAACGTCAGACATCGATATAGATGCAAATTGACGATGGGTGAGAATTATCATTCTTTAATATTCCGTGGTGGTTGTCGAAAGGATTTTTGGAAATATAAATTTCGTATCATACGTGTTCTTTATCTCGCTCATTTTAATTCCATTATAAAAATACGAAATTTTTAAGGAAATAATTCTCATGATTTCAGTTGAAATTTTGTAATCTCGATAATTGTTGTTGCTCGCGGCAGCCTCAGTATTTCGGACTGCAACGTTACAATGAAAGGCGAGGAATTCGCTCGACGCGCCCACGAGGTCGTTCAATTCTTTTTCGCCTCCGAAAATCGGGACGGGCGGATGAGAGCGCGCGAATGCGAGAGGGCGCGGATGCGAGAGCGCGCGGGAAGGAGAGAGACCGAGGGAGGGAAAAGAAGTAGAAAGGTAATGAGGATCGCGTGAGGCACGTGCCCAAAGCTCAGACCATGTCATTATGCAGACGAGAGCCGGCAGCCTCGAGGCCTTTACCTTGCCTGCACGCGCGCAGCACGCATACACGCGTATACGCGGGGATGATGCGGACGGTTATATCGCGACGGCACGCGAGGATCATCTCGCCGTAACGCATTAAATTCGTAACCCCTCGAATATAGTTCCACGGACAGTATGGGGTGTCTCCCGGCGATATCTGGTCGTTGCGTTGGTTGGTGGAGTTTCGATGGAATTGGGTACGTGTCGGTGTCACGTTACGCTACCGAGAGTGATTCATGATTTGCAAGTCGCGTATGTGACTACACTCACGAACGTGTCATGTATAATAACTCACGATTAACGTAATGGATATGTGATTATGCGAAATGAGTTTGCAATCTCTCGCTGAGAACATAACGATAGTCTCCAAACGATCATAAATATCAAATCTCTTATTACCCGAAGGTGGCGATGAAGTTATCACAGCTACACTTTAATTTTAAGTCAATCACCATGATCGTTGTCTCATAGGTATATCGAAGTGTCTATGATTAACATACGAGACGGGATAATGGAACTTATACTCTTCCTCAACAGATTACAACAGCGACAAAAGAAAGCGGTTAAAATATATCATTTTGTTGTAATTTTGCGCGTCACTTACTTTAAACGAATACAAGAAATACAATTAAAATAAATCGAATTTTTCTATCAAATATCAATTACATACTGCAATTCACCGAAGTGCAATTTCTTCGTGCGACAAGAGCATAAAACATAACGAATGTTTAATATTTTTGAAAATAAAATATATGTATATCGTTTCCAAAAACTTCATATGTTCATCGGCAGTTTCCTTTCGGAACAGTTGACGCGGATGCACAGCACGCGCGGTCAGTTCTGTTCGCCATATGGCGGTGCATCAACGTGTCACTCCCTCGAAACTGCATTGTTCCTTGTAACTGCGTTTGACATATGTTTCCTCTTCCATCGAAGTTCATGAAGAAGATCCTTCGCAGCCTGCCTAGTAAACGGAAAAACTATTTACAGATATTTCGAAAGGGAAAAGGATCTTAATTTCTCTTCTATCCCATTTTTTGTTCCCTTGAAGTCTAATCTTAATTTGAAGAGTTCAGATAATATCTGAAAAATGTTTTCAAAATGTTAAAATATTTATTTTAATTGATTAATTTAAAGTGGATTTTTTCTAAATTTTTTTTTAAATTAAGCTTTTTAATAGCTCTTGATGTTGCTAGTGCTAGAAATTTCCTTTGATCATTTTTCTAATTGGTTAAAAACAATCAATACAAACATGAATGATTTTTCGATATTTGATACCGATAAATTTGCGTAAATGTCATATTATAATTCCCGAATTATTGTCCACGAAAGAATAATTTACATGCGATTTGTATATTCCGTCAACTGAGCACTCATCAAACCAGATAAACGACCTGGCAATCTCGGCAATGGTGTAGTAGTTACATAACCGCAATCGTGTTAACAATAGTGTCGCCTCGATGGAAGTGGGTCATTGTATCGCGACATGGGATGAAACGACGATTAACTATGTGCTAATTAATGAGATTAAAACAGCTCTTAATTCTCTTTGGTCGTTTCGTAATTATTCCGTATATAAAAATGCGTATATGAAAAATGTTATCTGACTTGTTTCTTAACTGTCTTTTTGCGTATTTTTAAGAGGACTCTTAAATGTGATTCGTAAATATATTACATGGAATTCGAAATACGTATCTTGATAACATTGGGAGAAAATGAGCACAGCTGCTTGATAATGAGAATTGCAAGACATGAATTGGCATTTTGTACATGCTCGAGTGTGACTAATGTGACGAACCTTTCTTGTATTTCACAAGATTTACCATTTGCATGGTCGGTTTATAGCCATCGTTGCTTTCGTTATACTTGAAGAAGAAAAATTCGGCGATTGAACGTTATTTCAATATTGTCGTTGATCCTTTTATTCTCAAATTCTTTAACAGCTGGTGAAGAAATATACTTGTTTTTTTATGCATATTACATAACGCAGTAATTTATAAAAATACTTTAACATTTTAAAAACATTTTCTTTTGTTACCTGAAGAAGAATAATTCGGCGATTGAATGTTGTTTCAATATCGTCGTTAATTCTTATATTACGACCGACTGCCGTCAACCGAAGGTTAGCAAAAAACGGAGGGAGTTTGCGTTTTTCTTAAATTCTTTAATAGCTGCTGAAAAAATATTTACTTGTTTTTTATGCATGTTGAATATATGTATTATCTCCTTATAGGTCCTTAGACTGCAGTAATATTTTATTTTATAATTCGTGATATGCCGTAATAACCAGGTAAATGGGAACGAAAGAGTTAAATAAATAGATAAATTGACGAATTAAATTTAATTCATTGAACATGTGATCCAAGGATTATTCTAATTTTAAGTGATGATAAATGTAAATTACGAACATTCACTTCGTGCGGTGATAGTTTCGTGAATGAGATTGATCTGACTTCATTATCGTGAGAGAAAACGTACAGAGTTTATTGTTCTCTGCAGTAAAAGTAAGACAATGCTTTATTTAACAGTCTTTTAATTTTGAAATAAAAAATTTAATAGATACATCTCTATTCGAGATTACAAAAATGAGAGATTCTAAATTTTGGATGTACATTTTATATAGATAAAATTTTGCATTATAAAAATAAAAGCGTGTCTCAAAAGTATCTTACAGTCAAGTTTGTTTACCGACGAGATGGCAAGCAAATTTTTTTTTTCCTTTAGAGGAAGACACGTAGACGAGATCAAACATGTTTATCGTGCGCCTAAAGTGACAAATTCACAACGCCGAGAGCGAAACTGTCACGATCGGCCGTGATCATATAGATTACATTACCGCGGAATTGCGGTACCATTACGCGGCTCACGCACACGCGCGATTTCGCTTTGAATGGTGATTACAGGTTTGCCCACAGCGAGGACCGAATGGTGTTAGTGAGGAGGTGCTCCTTATAAAGTAGCGCCGGCTCGACGTCGATATACGCCTCCGTGCGCGTTACGTCATCGACTGATCGTGCGTATCCTCGACGCACGTTGCGTACGACATCTTTAAAGATCTTACGCAATCGAGGCACGAAGAACTTTTCTCGAACACAGAAACGAATTTATAATTAAGACTTTTTTTTATCGAGCGATTTATCTCGCGCATTTATCAATCTTTTCTGAAATAATATCTTTAAATAGTGTTAAATTAAAAAAAAATTTATATCTGTTCTGATTAAATCAGCGTTGTAAATACGCCTCTAAAAAATATATTTATATGTCGTTCCAAAATTATACTGATACTGCAGTTATAAACATGTTATGCAACATTTATTTGATCAACGTGAAATTTACGACTATTATTTTGAGAATTCAATGAATTATATACGAATATGTAGACTCTATGTCGTTTAATGAAGGGGAAAATTATAATGAGCGGAAGATAAAGATCTAAAAATAAGTATCAGAAAAGCGCTCAATTAAACATACACATAATTAGCGAATACCCGCAACGAAGGGATGCGTATCGTGCAGAGCGGAGCGAAATTTCACGCTGATCGGATACCGCGAGCTATGTTGATTTTTGTTAGCCTCAGCAATAACACGGCGCGCTGCATACGCATGTACGTACGAAAGGCGTATTCCGCCTGGTTTAAATTTCCTAGCACGCGCTGGCTCATTATCATATACGTTTGTTGGAGAAGCTGATCCGCGCGCGGGTTCGCTGAACCCCCGTGCTTTAATCGGCTTTAATCCAAAAGACATTCAATTCCAGAATAAAATACAAAAAAAAGAACAAAACGCGTAAGCAGATTAAAGCATTTGAAAAGAAATTAAAAACTATAATTAATTTTTTTTTAAATTGTGAGTTTTTTAATTTTATAATTGATTTATTGTTTTACATGTGTAATTGCTTTCAGTTTTAGCTATAGCTTTATGATAATGGACTTCGAATGTACAACCAATTATCTATTGGTACTAAATTACGCGCGTTCTATTAGTCTTGTACTATATAAATTTAAAATTATCATTCTGTTTATGACAACTTATTTCAGCATGTCCCTTCGTAGACATTTCCGTTTCCCACACGGCTTGCTTGGCACTTATTAATGATTCGGTTCGGTCATAGCCGCAAAAGGGACATTATGTACTTGATGTCGGTAACGTTTGATTTCTTCCCATGATCTTTTCATCTCACAGGGGAACGTTTTACATTGCAAAAGTGGCATTAAGAAACTAACTAGTTGAAATATCATGAAATGTTTGAAATAGATATTCTAGACGATATTCTAAATTTCTAGGTGATCAAATCTGGGATCCTATGGATTCTGTATTCGATGTTTTCAATTCGTATTCTATGGAAAAAAAATCTATTCTTTTAATAGAATATGAATCTGTAAGAAAACATAAGCATTTCCATCGAAAAAAATCAACCTGGATTTTATTGTCCAAAGTGGGTCCTGGACCCAAAATCTAAATAGAACATTTGATGGTCCCTTTCATACCCTACAATTTTGATTTAAAACATTTTTTTTAAATGCATTCTTTTCGAGATATTTTGGTGTCTGTGTTAAAATGGCCAAACATGTTTTGGCCTAAGTCGGATACAGAATCCATAGAATCCCAAAAATTTGATTATCCAGAATACCTATTTCAAACATGATCTTTTGACTAGTAACGTTAGTTTCTTGATATCACTTTTGCAATATAAAATGTTCCCTTGTCAGTTCTATTTGCGGTTTTTTTTTTTAAGAAAATACTTAATTATCGCAACTAAAAAATTCTATAAATATACGAATGGAATACGAAATTGCAGTACTTGTATGAAGAGAAATTAATGCTGGGAAATGTTAATGGTTCAATAATCATAATAACGGAGATTTGAACGGAGACGAGTCGCGTGTATATTTTCCAGTGACGTTTAAGAGACGCTTTCCTTTGTGGAGAGGGCAAGGGATCTTAAGTGTTGCGTGATTTCCGGCTTGAGACCCGAGGTTGCATTACAATCGTCATTCTTTATGCCCGTACACGAATCTCCATTTGGCTGTAATAGTTGTAACGGAAAGTCAAATCCAGTCAAACGCACGTTCGGTGCGACGTAATATACTACGTAATAGCACGTGGCCGCATGAAAAAACGATTTGTTTTATTAAACTGTCAGTTGAAACTAATTCATTTATTTCAGACAGAATAGATCGACTTTTTATTGCTTAAAGAACAAGGGATTATTACATTAACACACAGAGAGACATGCGAGTGACAAATGAATTATTTATTGTAGCGTACGTAGAATTGAATTTTAGGCAGAAAATTTTAGAAAAACTGACAATTTATTGTACAAATAACGTAAATAATTAAATATTTAACACACTAGTTTTAAATATTTAATTATTTACGTTATTTATATACAATAGATTATCAGTTTTTTCTGAAATTTTTGCCAATTCTACGCTACGATAAATAATTCATTTGTCACTCGCATGTCTCTCAGCACGAATTCCTATAAATAATTCATCTGTCATCGCGCGGCGCGTAGAAAAACATTTTTGTGCGTGAAAAGAAATTCATGCGGGTAAAGGGTTAAGAAGATTCACGCGAAACGTACACAAGCTCTCTTTGACCTTTCCGAAAAGATAACGGCTTGTCTGTTGCGAACAATAACGCTACGGAACGGTGCGGCGTGACGATACCGATCTTCGGGTGGTGTACCGGTACTTTTAGCGCGATTTCACGCACGACGCCCCGCGCCCTCGTGGAAGGCGTGCATACAATGTTCGTCACATTGCGCGCACACGGCATGCGTGCGTGCGTGCGTGTACTCGTCCTCGTGGAGAATACAAAGACAGAAAAGGAGAGATGGAGAGAAAGATACTCCGCGGAGATCAAAGCGCGAGATCCCACGTGGAAGGGACACGGCGGCATTGAGCAATTCGCCAAGTACGGCGCGCCACGTCGGATGGAGCCGTCCCGATTTTGCCAAATACGGGATTACGAATGCGCGCGGGTACGCGCGTGTCCCGGCTCGTTGTAATATAAGTCAATACAACACCGCGACGCTGGCGATCGTGCGGACAAGGGGCCGATATTTCACTGCTCGAGAGGCTCGAGTTACACCTGACGACGACAACGACGACGAAGTCACTCTCTAATTCATGCGCGAATTCATGGACGAGCGCGACGCTTAAAGGAGCCGCCGCGCGCGGCCTATGCAGATTTCGATGTTCGCCAGGAAGCTTATGCAAAGTAGCCGGTGCAACGTAGCACGTGCTGCGTCTCGGAAAACATTACGCACGCGGAGACTATCGAGTTACTTGCCTCGCGGCGCGATTTTTCATTTGATCTGTTTGCGCGATCGTGCACTTGATACGATCAGCGCGATTGTCAACTAAAACACATAAAGGTCTACGTATAAGGGAAGAAATAACGGTTTAATAATGATTCTTAAACCTCAGTTACACGTCGTTAACGTATATCAATAGTCAGTTAATACTTCCGTATTGTGAAACAACAGTTGCCATAATGGACCGTAAATAGAGTTTGCGTACGAAGTGCGCAGATATTTCTAGAGTTGCTGTCATCGCGTCGATCATTCGGGAAACTAAAGTCGCGCGCTGAAGACAACGTCTCGTGTACTCTCGTACAATCGGTTTTATTGAACGGCTCGCTCGTACGTTCGAATAGGCGTTCTCCGTTTTACGGCCGAGGCCTTGAAAATCGTCAACTCGTCGAATTCCTGCCGTTAAAAAATATTTGCGTGACGATAAACAGACTGAGAGACCGCAGGTGCATAACGAGACGGTCGCAGCTGCGAGACTATTTTCGACGCTGGTAATCTCGCGTGGTCGATTGTAAAAGCTCTATAGTTTTACCTTATTAGATTTTACCATATTAATTTACATTTCTGATGAACGATGCATTAAAGTTTAATCATCGTAAATGTTATATCAGACTTATATTTCGTTCTATGTATTTTCGATTAATGACATTCTCTTGTCAAGGAAATATCTCTCGAAGAAAAAAAAAACGAAGTAGTTCCTGAGAAGAAGCTTAAAATAGGTCGCATCAGGAGATGTTTTTATAGAGAGAACTAATTAGCATACGTGTGTATTTCCGTTCACGAAAAAGACCGCTAGATAAAAGGCTGTATGACACCAGAATGACATTAAGAGCCAATGGGTCCTGGGACTTTCTCTTCGACAGTCAGGTTGCCCGTGTTCGTGTAACCTGACTCGGGCGACAGGCCATCTCGAACGCCCACTGATCGGCACCTATTTCGCATAATTCGTTCGACCCCGTGCCCACATACGTACGCCGATACTCCCGAATCCCGCTCGCGAGAATCCCCGACGACGACGCGAGCCCCCGGCGGCTGCAGCGTATCCTGCGGGACCGGTTCGCCCTTGCATTCCCGTTCACGTGCATGCGTCACATATCGGTGGCCGTAGTGCCTCACGAATGCAAAAAAAGTGGAGTGTGGGCGAGAGCTTGAGACCTCGTCAGATTCAACCCACGTTATTCGTCGTTGAAGTAGCGCGAGCCTCTGTCCGCCGTGCGTCAAAGTCGCGTATAAACGCCGAGTTTCACTCTCTGAATTTTGTGATAATGACATTGCAATAATGATGATGCATAATGTTAAGCATTATGTTCTGAGAGAAAGAGAATGTCACTGGGAATGTAAATAAATTATTTAAATTAGTGGCTGATCACAAGTAAAAAAATTCTAAAATTGTAATTCAACTTGATGATAATTACATAGGAAGTGATAATCGCATTATACGACCAAGCGTGCGAATGAATAGATAAAATCGGGAGTTATCTCGTAATCGACGTTTTAAGCAACTGTATTTATACGTGTTTAATCTACAGTGTTTAAAAAAAATTGTCCATGCCAGATGCTGCGATGTTTTCAATATCCTTTCCCTAGGAATTACTCTTTTTGTTCTTGCATAATGTGTAGAGAAACGAGTTTTGTAGTCATCTCACTTCTTCGCGCACGGTCATTATTTACCGCCTCTAATTATTACTTCAGCCTCACTTGACCGCAAACTCATCCAATTTAACGTTTGTATTATTATCATCTCGGTTAAGTCGCGCGAAGAAGAAGCCGCTACGATTATTTCGTTTATTAATTACGATGACACGCGTATTACGATAATTACGGCAAGAGCGGCCTATCTTCGCCTCTCACGTGAATCTGTCAATCTTAAAAATTATACAGCCGTTTATAAATTCTGTTAGCTGCTCGCCGTTATCGATATATTGTGGTATGCGCGACTTCGACGGCACGTCAAGCATACGCTTATGAATCGCTTACATAAGCGGCATAATCGGCTCCTCTCTTTCCACGCGCGAGTATGAGTGTGGCGCTTACCTACGCACGCTGTATGCGCCAATCATGCAACCCAGAAGTCGATGTGTGCCAAGGTTGCTCCATAGGCAATGGTAACTGCCATGTGATTTCGAGATGAAAACCCACGATACGGAATCTGTCTCGCGTCGTCGAGATTTCCGCCGGATAATAAATAACCGTCTGAATAATTGCGTATGCAACACCCGAGTAACTTGGATGATCCTATTATGCGAACGTTAAGTTGTGATATTGCTTTAAAACGTCGTTTAAATTATGATTGATCGTCGAAGCCTGTTCAAGTGCGGCCGTAGGTCGAATCCTAATAATACTAATTGCGCGCGATATGGGATGGCGTAATCATCCCCCGGCGCAGATTAGAATGATTAGATGAGGAACAATGGCCGAAGTTATCGGTTATCGTTTATTGAGCGCGTCTCGATGTTAATAGACTTTAAATTAGCAGCGTTATATCTGAAACTGGGTCAGTGGATCAGAGTTAAATCGTGCGGGCAGATTATTATCCGTTCGACTCTTTTTAAAGACGATTGCTTCGTCATCGTTCTACGTGATTTGAAAAATATATTACATCGCATGTTCTAACGGCGCAATCGCTCTTGCACTAAGTTTTATTAATTATTCATGTGTTTATATATATATATATATGTATTCAATTATTCATACATTTTAATGTTAATACAATGCAAAGTTACGATATCTCAGAAAGTTAACACGAAGTATGTCAATGCGATCTCGCCGCGTATCGCGTGTAGGTGTATCGACGATATAATTTCCGCCGGGTGGAAGGAAAGCTTTCTGCACCCTTTTCCCTGTCGAACTAATAATTCCGGAATCGTCTAACGATGCTAGACGATAAAAGCCACCAATCGCTCGCCATTTGTCACGGGATAAACAGCAATATCCGAAAAGTGCTTTTCGCACTCGAGCTATTTGTTGGCCGGAGATGACGCGTGGCTTTAACTTATCGAAAACTAATCTCCGATGAGTTTCTCGTTCATTTCATTGGAAGCGATTTTCCTTTCTAAATTCTTTTCTTTGAAACGCGTTTTGTACTCACAATTAGTTTTTAGACAAACAGCAAAATTCACGAAAACAGAAACATCGGGCGATTAAGGAACGAATTAGTCAATGTAAAACCATAGAAAGACATACACGCTACACATCGTACGTGAATACGTTGGGTATTCTCCAACGCAAGTGAAATTAATTATCTAACCGATAGGTCAGGGTAATACCGATGCTCCCTTAGGGTTCCGTGGCCGACACGCCCTACGGAGATAATTACACGATCGATTGTCTTGCGCCATCCTATTTTCATATGGGTGTGCGCCGGTAATGCCCGCGGTCACATCGCGCTTTTTTATTTCCGTCTGTCCGGGCCGCGTTACGCCCGGGCCGGGGTCGGCCCTCGAGCCGGCACGCGGACAATAAATTATCATACGGATAATAAATTAGACTTCGGTATACCTGGTTCCAATTATTCTAACACCGGGGATGCCGCCGAATCTGTGGGAGAGGCGCTCGCGTAAAAAAAGGCGTCTTCCGTTCAATAACGGTAATGGCCAATTTGGCACGCGAAGCGGCGATCGTTAACGTAATTGAAGGTGTCGGGGGAGGAGAGGAGGCTTCGCGGTTATTTTGCCGCAGTTTTTTTTTTCGCATCGGCCCGCATTTAATCGCGCTATATTTGACGCTCAGGGCGTCGCCGTCAAGATTAATTATGCGCAGTAAAAGTTGCGTTAATAAAGTCATTTTCGCGAAGAAGATCTCTCCGTATAATTATACGTGACGCGTCACTTTTCTCCGGAAACGACTTAGAGTTATATTTGCCTGCGGTTTTATAGCCAACATTCACGATTAATTTCTTATCGATATTTTATCGCCGCTTGAAAATACATTACGATTTGTTTGAAACCACGCCGGTCATTCCAATCAATTAGATAACGTATCTTGCGAAAAGGTTACACGACAAAAGAAATTAATTCTCATTCTTGCGAGCGAATAATATAGTTGATACGGGTAATGAAAAGATAATGAAAAAAGGACAGATAAGGAGGAAGGCTTATAAAAGGATCGATGTAACGAGCGAAGCCTCTGAAGGAAGCCTATCAGCGATATGAGATTGCGGGGTCAGGAATAAGAGTCAGATTGTAGAGTGCTTTCTCTGTGAGGGAGAAGAAAGAAAATTATACGAGAGAAAAGCAAATGGTACGATCGTGCGCGTACTTGTTTCAAACGACTCGTCTCGAGTACAGTATTGCCTAGTTCAGAACACGCGTAATTGGCAGTTCTTGACGTCTCAATAGACCCTGGCAGCTGTACCTGAGATTTTGACAGCGAAAGCTGCTCATCGAACGCGATTCATCGTCCGTCCATTAGTCGGGCCTAGCTGCCAGATCTTACGCCACTGATCGAAATAGCCCGCGACCACTGACCTCAAATCTCAGACGCACTGCACGTGCATCCGTTATCGAGCGCCGTTTAAATCGATACTAAGTGATAATATCGACGCAATAAATTGTGAACACGTGTCTCGCGATGTTCTTACGAGACAATTCGCAATTGCGGATTGCGATGTCGAAACAAACAGGCCTGTACGATCGGAGCGTAAATCGGAGCTGTATCGCAACGCTTTCGTTTTGGTATTCGATTTCGCTGATAACGTCTTACTTGTTTTTCTTTCAGGGTGATCGTGGGCGCACCAGAGGCTGAAACTGCACAGACTGGCGTCTACCGAGGAGGCGCAGTCTATAAATGCGATATCGCGGTTGATGATAGATGCAGCATCATCCATTTCGACGATCAAGGTAACGAGATCATCGACGTTGGCTATCTTAATTTTGACAGATGACGCGCTAATGGCGCTTCAGCTGATTTTGGCTCCTAAAGGCCTAATTCTCGGCGTGTTGATTTAACTTCGAAACCTCTTGTCGAACAATTAAAAATTTAATTACGCGCACACCGTGCAACTTTTGCGCATTGTAAAAACGTCGAATAAATTCTATAAAGAGATGTCTAATAATATTATAATATTTATAATGAAATTTTTTTACAATAGAAGAAAATAGGATTTTTTCTTGTTTCTTTTGAAATTTCTGAGCTCAAGTACATTTTACGCATCTACGCCATTAAATATTAAAGCGATAGTAATTCGCGGATGACACGAGGATGGCACGCTTTTATCGATGATTGACAGGTGGTCCCTTTGATTGAAAATGGTACAGTGTTAGCAAATAATCATATAAAATATCGGTCGAGGTAGAAGTAAATTTAGGACCGCGAGCTCTCTCGCTCTGTCTACTGTTAATCTGGGACTAATTTAGATCGTCGCGTTAGCCACACGCCGGCGCTGAAACATTAATGCGTTCGCGGAGTAATGTAACAGCCTTACGAGATTCCGCATGCTCGATCGCGTGTGACATAATTGGCGATTTATTGAGTTAGTAATTGAACGTCGTGAATTCGAAACTCTACGGCCGCCGGATTCTTTTGTGTCGCCGGCTGAAGCTCGCTGACGTTTCCTGGGAGAATAAAAATCGATCGGCGGACGATCGTCGGTCTGGAACGTTTGATCGTGATTCACGATCGAGAATCGACGCGACAGGACCGGTTTCGGAATTCGCTCGGCAGAGTCTCGCGAAAACAATCGAATGGTACGCAGGACAGATACTAATTGCGGATAAGTGCCGCTATCCTGCGGTTAACTGCGTTTAGATTAAATAATTATTTGCTTCTCGTAATTATGTAGACGTGTTGAAATATAACTTTGCTCGATGTCTAAAAGTCGAAGTCAACGACGTAGATTTAATTAGCTTATTACAATGAGTCAATTATTATTGACCTATTTGTAGAACTTAATAGCTGAGGCTCAAGTTAAGAAATGATTTTATCTCTGTCTGCCGAAAACCCAAAAGCGATTATTGAGTCTATAATTTAAATCTTTATTTAAATACTCTCATTAAGATAATGAGAGTATAAGACATAAATTTGAAATAGAGACGGTCTGTTATACCTTTTAAATCCAATTTGACATTTTTATTAAAACGATGACATTTTTGACTATCCTAGATTTATTTGGGGGCGTTGAAAGATACAAATAAGTGGTTTCCACCTCAGATTTCGCCAGGCTGTCCTGCGAGGCAGTTGACCCACATTCTACCTTCCCTCCGACGTCGGTGCGCCAAGCGTAGCTTCGTAATCTCGAGAAGTAACCGGCGAACTGGTTACAGAACGCGCTATTCTTAGTGCCAATACACCCACCCTGTCGTTGACCCTACCATATTTTGATGCTTGGCAATTGCTACACGTGACGTAGAGCACTGACCACGTTATATATGATTTATCATGCCTAGAATTTACGCCGCGCCATTTATATATAACGTATAAGGAGAATTCTACGTGTTTTGAGACATAAATCGCTTTGATTTATTAAGAAATTGAAATCTAACGTTGTCGTCTACATCTGACAATCAAATCGAATAGTATAATCTTGTTATTAAATGAATTAGATCCCTAGAAAATATCTCTATTGCTATAATGTTATTTTACTTTAGATTTTTTGTAACTTAACGAATAATAGATGTTGAAGATGATCGTAAAATGAGTTTACGTTGGTTTATGTCTTGAATTTCACTATACGACAGATCTTAACGATCTTAACAGGACTTTCTAAGTGACCTGATTAGTTAAGCTCGAGCTCAATGCAAGGCTGTTTAAACACCGTCTGGGAAAATATCCCTAACGAATTCGATTACCGTCGTAAATTCGCGCTCTCTAAGTCTCTAACCGAGAGAACTTCGGAGCTTCGCGCCGCGGCTCCGGTTCATAAATCCGCGTGGAAACGTTGCGTAGCGGAGTCTCCGGCGGGACGGTAACGTGCGCGCGAACCAATTAAAGCCGGCTGCGTTTAGAGCACATCGCCGGCTCATAAAGTTCCCCGGCGAGCCAGCTGAGGAGAGGGGGGGAGGTTGTTAAAAATATTATTTCGCGCCATGCTCTCGCGCTCGATGTAATCTTTCGCGCCGCTCGTAAACACGCGCGCGAATCGAACGCGCTAATGTAAATTAGCGGAATAAATTCGCGGCGCGTGAATTAGACGCGGGGTTTACACACACATACGCTTCCTAATGCCGCTGTATCTCAAACCGGCGCAGCCGGCGATCGGCGACGCGATACCGGCGGCGGCCCGATCGCGATTCGCGAGCTCGCGCAAATATGTTGTATAACGCGACGGCTGTAGGTATGCGTTCGCGTGAAAAGAAAAGCGAGATTGCCGGGCGCGAGCATGATCGGCAGGAAATCACGCGATCGCGGGCGCGCCGACCGCCCGATTTCACGTTATATTATCCGGCAAATGGAGCGCGAACGGTAAATCAATCGGTAATGCGGGATCGGCATAAAAGGAGCGATCGAAATAAGTGCTGGTAATACAATTCTTCCTTTCTAGTGCGTTCGCGCATGATCGAGAAGATAAAACGCGCGCACAGTTGTACTCGTGATGGCTCGTGGCTATATTCCGAGCGAAAAAAAATACTCTGCGTTCGCAACATACGCGTTTTATTGAGGCCTTGAATAATTTCTTAGAGACGTAATCATTTTTTCATATATGAAGTTTTCTCGAATATTCATGCATATTCGATACATAACTCAGAATTATTTCAAAATGCACTCGATTCATCTGAATCGTTGACATTGCTAGACGATGCAATCAGCTGCGTGTTTCGTAAGAGTTTACGAAATAAGTAAATTAAATTGAATTAAACAAGCGAAATAAAGTTTACTGACGATTAATATTGTAGCTCTAAAGATCACAGATCCAAATGTCAACGGGGCAGAACAGCTGAACTAATAAAACTTAAGTGAATCGAGCCAACCGCGCATGAAATTCTCGCGAAACTGTTTTCTTGAAATCTATTTCTGTTCCCATTCTCAATTTCATCGATTTGCACGCGTTCGCACGAGGATCGTATCCGCATCACGCAGTAAGAAGCGGGATACGTAAGCTTCCTCTGGTCTTTTGTTTTCTCTCCGCCTTCGTACTCCTCTCGGCTCGCGAGGAAACATTCTCGCCCGGCTGCGCATACAAGAAGATCTCGAGTTGTACATCCAATTAGTCGATTTCCTCCTCTATACCATCGCCCGGCGCCTATACCATTACGCGTGTACCCGCGAGCGAGCACATTTCGCTTTGATCGATAATTAGACCGATCGTACCGTTCTATCCTTTCACGATCTTGTCCAATTAGGATCGTAACCGGTAGCAATATGTTGCCGATTATTGGCGCGCGGCGCGATTTCCTTGTGCACGCGCGACGACGAAAACATCTCGTCCATTTCTCGCCCTCCGCGTGTTGCGTGGAGCCTCGTCACGCGAGACTGGATTTTCCGCGCGCGATCGTCGCTCGCGATACTGTCGAAAGGCTACTTTACAACGCGCGCCTCGATTCGAATCGCTGCAATAATGGATGATCTTGCGCGAATAACTTTGACTTGCACCCCAGCATATAGATGTTGAAAGAAAGTTTCTCGCGTGTGCATGTTTATATTTAACGGTACTAGTGGTTACCTAACATAGACAAAATAATACTGATCGCGTTTTGCTTCCTTTAAACGAGCTGCCTCTTTAAGATTACTCACGCCATGAGCGCTTCTAAACTACCGCTGTATAAATAATGACATTCAACATCGAGAGCAAGGAAAGAGATTACGTAAAATCACGATTTGTTCGCCGAGAACCCGCCGCGGGTCCGTATTTCTTTTGACGTTTACACTGTCACGGTTTAAAATAGTGGTGGTAACCAGCGTCCGGATTTACAGTGCGCCGTCGAAACTTGCGAACGGAGTCGCTCTCGAAAATAGCCGCTGCTTGGTTTCGCGAGCCTTGACGACAACATCATTATTATTACTTCGACGAAGGACTCACCATAATCGGTAATTTATACGTCTAATTTTAATCGCGGTCTCTTGGAGAAAACCAAAGTCGTTCCTTCATATATCACTAAAACGTTTCCTTAAGAAAGAAAAGCGCAACTATTTTCGAAATTTTTATTTATTTCTCTTTTCTTCCAATTTCCTTACTTCAACTTTGGGATTATTATGTCCTATCTCGGCAAAGAATTATGTTAGCTCTGTATCCATTTTTCGTACCAAATATAAATTTGTTAAATTCGGTAACACGGGGAAGAGTTAAATAATTCAGATCAGGATGAGAAGGTCGTTCCTTGTAATCCAAGTTGGACTATGCGTGATCTCGCCTTCGATCCTTATTTGCGATGTATCTCGCTGTTCCACCTGCGGCACGTCGAAGTGCCAAACGACCCTCTCGATCGCGTATCGCTGATTCTGCCTGCGTACGAGGAAGAGATCTCGTCCAGGTCCCCGAGAGGTCACTCACTCTGCGGCCACTCGAGCGAGTACGTTGTCTCGAAGAACTCCTCTCCGCCTTACGCTCTGCCGAGGGCCGGAGTGGCCACGGACTGTCCGGAGATACTGAGAACCGTCCCGCTGCAAGAAGCCGACGATGCCTAATACAGAAAACCGTAAGACCGTTCTGCCCTAGCCTTGCCTCTGCCGAGGTACGGTGTTTCTTGCCGCGTGCTGCTCAAGGACTAATTTCCGAAGGTCGGAAACACTTCACAGTTGCACGAATGCACTCGCGGATTGTCCGGTTATCGCGCAACAGGCGTAACGATAAGAAATGAAAAGGCACTTAAATCATGAGGTGTGATCGAATTATCGAAGTGTCTAATTCAGAATTAATTTTGATTGAAAGAAATTTGTAATTGAATTCTAGTTGATATGCGAACAAAGTTCTGTTAAGCACGGAGTAGATGTGAATTATGACGAAGATAATAGTTATTATGGAGATAATAGTTATCGAGTGGTTTAGGCGAAATTAATTTTAATATTCGAGATGCATTATCCGCCCGTTTTTCAATCGTAACGATCTGGCAAGAGTTGAGAAGTGAAGGACAACTTCCCTTTAAGGATTAAAGCTGATCGATACTGACTAACGGGTTCGCTCCGTTTGTAAAACCGACAAAGAAAAATACAGATCACTCTTAAGGCCTTACTATGACACCTGTCCGTGGCTCTTTTCTCGAGATCATCGAACGATAATTGCAATAATTGTCCTTACGTGATGTGTCGTCGTTGAAGTACTTTCGTGAAATAACAAAGTCAAATTATTTACCAAGATTATACCCCATTTATCTATTCCCCATTTAGCTATTCTAGCTTCGCACAAATAGGACAAATCATTAAAAAAAAAAAAAAAATCGCTCCAAGAACGTTTCAAACTTTAACCAGTTGTCACGAGAATGCGGGGGAATGTCGCGTACTCGCCGCATTATTTTTGTTAAAATCGTGCCTAATATTCGCCGAATATTTGGTCATTCGGCACAGATTTTGCCGAATATCCGGTAAACTGTCGAATATACTATTATTTGCAAAACACAAAAATATAGTTTTCATTTTACAATTAATACAAAATCTTTCTTATATTTGATATATGTGATTTGACACGTGTTTTTCTCATTCGAACAAATCAGATTTCCGTATTGGATCAATATATCTTCACTGTAATCCGTTTTCAACGATGATGAAGGATAATAAGGACCTGAAAAAGAAACGCAATTCACGAATCGATCATTTTGTACTCGTCTGCTTGATACCGCGTGGCTAGTTTATTCTTCAGTAAATTACCTTCCACACAAATGGTACCTTCGATATGATGAATATCACGAAGGTTGAGTTCGACCGGGATTAACCCTACAGTGAGATTACCAGGTGCAGACGTCAGTAAGATTCGTCCTTGCCGCTTCATAATACTTCGTTTCAACGTGTCCACTTCATCTCATTCAACGACATATTAGATTACTTTCCGTTAAATGACTATCCGACAGAATAACTAGATACTAATTCCTGCTACCGATACGCTGTCCGATTAACTGCTCTGAGTAATTTGAATGGATCTGATAATAATTGTTCTTTCGTACTCTTCACAAAGTAAATTATTTTCTCAATAGATACAACAAATTTACAAATAAATGCATTTCTGAGCGTTAAAATAAAAGCGCAACTTATTTGTTTCTCAAAATCACTTATATAATTACTTCTTCCTTTAATTATTTTTCTACAAACGTATTAATCTATCAAATGAATTGATTATATCTTGTATTAAAGTATTTACGTGTAATGCTTTTACGTATAAAATTTCTTACAATTTAAGTGACTTAAAAATGAATTATTGGTAATATATACAATAAAAATATTTATTTATTGCAGGGAGTAATCACGTCAGAACTCCAAATGTCCCTAGCGGCTTATTGCAAATCGACAACAAAACGCTGCAGTGGCTCGGCGCCACGGTCTCAGCTTCTAGCAAGGACGGAGGCCCGATTATGGTAAGTGCAACCTCCGATATCAAAACGCACGACTTGCATTTCAACCGTCAGACGTCAGCGCATTAACGGTGTAATAATTCTTCAGCGTGATAACGTGCGCGCGACTGCTTAAGGCGTAGCAACGGTAATTAATTATGAGCGTAGCCAATACAACGTTGAATTTCTGATTGATGAGTCGACTTGTATTCAATTGACATTCAATTGGCGTAAGCCTCAATTAGGAACATTAAAATACATGACGATTTAAAATATCTAACCCTCCAGAGACAGAAAGTTTCTGGTAAAATAACAATAATTAATGATTAAAAGAGTTACTCATTTCAAAAATATTCATTAGTGATAAAAAAATTATATTTATTTTTATTTTAAGAGATCATCATTATAGCGGATGTTAACTTTAATTGCGTACACCGTATACATTGTATTTATGATTCTTAGAAATCCCAAGGTGTTGTGCGAAAGCTGTTGGCTGAAATAAATGATATGTGCCAATTGGAAATAAGCGAGAGAAGTAGTTACTTAGAAACATTTTTTTTTAGAAGGAGATAAAATTCTTTTTAGAAAACAAATTCTTTTTTAAAACGGATATAAATAAGAATAGTTAGGAAAATAAAAGCAATGATAATTACTGAGTGATGTTTTCTTCAAATTTTCAATATCTTCGTTCGTGGGATTTACAACTAGAGGTCTCGGATAGATCTTCTGAGAGATTACAGACGTGCGTTCCCAGAAGGCCGCAGCTTCTATTTCAGGATTCGAAAACAAACGAATTCCCGGCGCGTTCCACGTTTCGTTTGTGATGTTGAGACGTCTCGCGAGCGAGTCGAATTAGCACGGAATTCAGAAGCCAGGCTGCTTACTTTTGATGAAGTAATTAAGTTACACGGTAATTAGATAGAATCCAGAAATATTAATTTTAACGATAAACAAATTTGGTTTTGTATTGAGTGTTATTGTTTAAAAACTCTTAAATATATGTATAGCTAGATGAGAGATTAGGAATAATTTATAAAATTTATTCCTCAATTTCTATTTCCCATCTATAAATCGAAGAAAAATCTAAGAGTCTCTAGATATAAGTAGATAGAATTTATTTCCCCGATTACAACGGTACGTCGAAGTAGCTATTTTTCAAGCTACTCCGGTTTCTCCTACACGAAATTATGGTCCCTCCGGTCTCGCCGTGAAGCTCTCTTCGGCGGCGTTTCTCTCGTTATCTGATCAACACTCGCCGTCTGCGATACGTGTTAAAGTCATTATCCGCCCGCTCGCAGCTTCCACGCAGATTTCCGATTCAGAGTGCGTGGCGGAGCCCCGTTACGACGATCCGGCACGTTCGCAACGTAACGCCGGGCATGCCCGCCGCCCTCGCCTTGCGGGATGCGCTTCTTGCGACGGGCATGTTGCCTGCACAAACGAAAGGTCGGACGCCAATCTAGCGCGAAGATCTCTGCCCTTCCCGAAGACCTGGGCCCCTTTTTTTCCACTTTTCCCCTCCGAACTGTGCATGCGGCGGCCCCTATGATGTACGAGCCGCCCTTATCTATCTTTATGTGTACTGCCCTACGTTGCACGCATGTGCGTATGCTCATCACGCGCGGCTGCGGTGGCCGCTGTGATGGCGGATGCGAAGATTGAACGCAGGCAAAAGATTGAAGCGGGGAGAAAGGGTGGCTCAGGAAGCGGCGCTCGCAAATCTGCAGGCGGTCGGAGTGCATCCAAGTTTTCGGAATGCGCAGCTAGCTGATGAATAATTAATTTCGTTCTGTTGCCCTTTAATTAAATGTCATATTAGTTTCTACATATTAACTTTTTTTTTATTAAACTTTTGAATCTAAAGTATTCAATCAGCATTATTTTATATTTTATAAATTATTCTTTATTTTACCCTACGCTACATTGAGATTTTTCATCTTCGGAAAAAGGGAGCAATAATCAAAATTATAAGTTTTTTTTATCGGATCGCAAAGTATCATTCGACCGCTTGTCGTTCATAACGTTGTAGTAATCCCAAGTGATTGCCCGGTTAAAAATGATACGTGGATGACTAGGTGGATTTCGAGGAAATTCGATACGGTCGGTCAGAACGAGTCGGGGGCCGCGTGACGGGCAATGGGTGCGATGAGGAAAGCCATAAATAAGGCCGCATTCGTATGTGAGAGGCGTATTAGCGGCGATTATCGTTCTCGTGCTCGCGTAATTTTCGCATAGCGAGACGTCGCCGCACGCTATCCCGTCAACGACATTCCCATCCTTCCGTGGCGCGGCCGACATTATGCCGGAATTATCTACTTATTCCAGAATGCGAGACCCGCGCGAGTTGGTAAACGCACGGCTTTTTCCGCGATTACTCTCCTCGCTTTCTCCATATCGCTTTTGTCCCTCCCTCCCCCTTCCACCCCTTCTCGTCCTGCTCCTCCGGCCTGCAATTAAAGATAAGTAATTACTGCTGACAGATAACGCGAAGAAACGAGTGCTTCGCTCTTTCGTTTTAAATACTCTCCTCTTTCATATTTTCGTAGAACTTCACGTTCTTTCATGTTCCTTTTCTCTACGTTTTTGTCCACTATTCTGTTTAATAATTAATATTAAAAATTATATAGGAATTATATAGGAGATACGTGTATAAAGAATGACGCGTTATATTGTTAAAATAGAAGGAACGATTAAAAATAATTCACTAATTTGTTGATGTTGGTGTTGAGAAAAAGCGGGCAACATGCCGATGACGTGCGATCATTGTTCCTAGAGAGAAATGCCGTGTTTCACGAAATGAAAAGAAATGAGATAAAGGTCTGGTAAAACTTGATTTACGAGTGATTAGTTTCTTTGTTTGCGTGAAAAAAGATATAGCCGGTGGAAGTTTGCAGAATGTCGTTCTCTCATAACCGGAGGTGCGCGCGTGAGACGCATGTACGAGACCGTGTGCGAGAGAGACTTTAATGCGTCTGTCTATATGGCGCTAAAACAATGTGTCGACACGGTTGCCTTATTCTGGTCACGCATGATTGACGTTCGCGGTGCCTCTCGAAAAATCATATACGCGAACGTGAGCATGTAACCTCGTTTGAACTTGAGCTCTTCCCTTCAATGAAAGTAATTGAAGACGCAATAAATTCATTAATCATTAATCAGCAAATATTAACAAAGCAAATTGATTGATATCATGAAATCAATGAAAACGAAACGTAATTTGTATCTTAACATATAATATACATATTTCAGAATTGCAGAATAAATCGAGATTTATCGAGATTATGTATTCGCATGATTATTTTCAAATCTTTATTTAGCTAAATTTTTAGATAAAAAAATAAAACGTTTCCACGTATGACAAAAATTATATTCAGACGCGGTTTTTATAAATTGAATAATTGAATATGTAATTGTGTTTTTGTTTAAATATGTTAGCATCTTTCAATATATTATGCGACGTAATTCATACGTATATTAAATCAACTGTTATCACGACGATATAAATATATTACATGTGTCTCACGTAAATACACACGCGCAACCGCGTAAATGTCTTCTCCCGCTGTCGCTCTTTTTATCGCTACCACGGACAAAGGTCGAGCCCCCGAGTATCCCGTGGGCGGTTGTCATCTTATCGAATAGAAACTCGTTAATGCTCTTTGTCGATTGCCGTTGGCGGATAATGGCTCGTTTCGATCTCTAGCGGCGAATTTCACGCGTTCACTTGTCGATCAACGCGATTGCCTTGCTATTAATTGCCCCCAAGACAAAAGATCGCACGTAGAAGCCGCCGTACGAAAGGTGAACGAGGGTCCTGTGAATGCTGGAAGGTGTTAGAAGCTTTATGCGTCGACAATGTACGCCGCCTATGGTCATGGTCATGGTCATGGCCTAGGTCTCGCAAATCTACATGGATTTCTATTTATTTTTTATTCATTGAAATTCAGTCGAATGTGAAATAAACGTGGAATTAATTTAATGAATTTAATTTTTATATTATAGATTTAATTTAGAGTATTATCACGTTCCGTTTTATTCTGACAGACATGATCTAGGGCTTTCGTAGCAAACCAACGTCTTTGGCATTACGCGACGCCGAGCGTCTCGTCGTGCGTCGTTGCGATTTAACGATCTCGTGGTTACGAGGGCGGCACCGAAAGGTCGCGCTTCCTGGTTGCCCTTTCGTTCCTCTACGTACAACGTGTTGTTGGGGTAAAATTCCGCAAGTCGCGCGGAATGTTAGGTCTTCTTCACGTCATCGCGCGAGTCGGCAAATGCGATGTTCGCGTCGGGATAGAGAAAAAGAGAGAGAGAGGGAGACCAGGACCGCTCGGCCTTTCACCGCTGGACGCATTCTCTCTTTCGCGCATCCTCTGCGCAGACACATCGTCCGCGTTCATTCTTTTTTACCGCAATCCAATTCAACGGCACTACTTAATCTGTTTTTTTTGTCGCGCCCCCTCCGGTCTCTTTCTCTCTCTTTCTCGCGCGATCTACCGACATTTCAAAGATGCGGCTCTCGCGTTGATTGTTGCCAGATGTTTTGCCTTTCGACTCTTTCTCCAGCGCATTCTCTTTCTCTCTCTCTTTCTCGCCAAATAAACCGAAGGTGCGGTTCGATACGTTGTTATTTGATGCGAGATTTGTAAACGAAGTACTTTCTATTAAATGAGTATATTCCTTATTGCTGTTATGAGTGATTTTACTAACTCAACCATATCGCGAAAGGCTAAATTCAATCGAGTAAATGTAATGATTTTCCCATTATAGGCATTATTATTTAATGCTTATAATGATTTGCTTATTTGATTATTGGAGAAAATAATCATTTTTTCCCGAAAACTAATTTCAAATCTGAAAAAATTTTATATAGGAGTAATAATTTCTAAAATCGAGTCTGCATGATTAATTTACATTCAATTTTATTTCAATTCAATCGAAATTGCCGTACCGTAAATTTCGCTGCACCGCCGCATGACGTTTGATTTTGATTAAATCTGTAAGGAGAGGATTCGGCAGATGCGGTGAGCGATGCAGAAAAAGGGCTGAAGACGAAGAACTCCATAGAGGCAAAAAAGCGTCCCGCCGGGCAAAGGGGGGAAGAAACGAAGGAACAATCGGCAACAATAAAATATGGTCGAGGCGGGACGATAAAGTCACGATGTTGTTGTCTCCGTTGGCGGGTCGCTTTCGCCTTCGCGTCGTCGTCGTCGTCGGCAAAAACGCATCGATTAAAAGTTAAGCAAGTCCACCGCGCGCTATCAAAGCAGAGGACAATCGCGACCCCGGCGACCCAGCCTGAAAGCAGAGCCTTGTACGAAATCCTCGTCCCCTTTCGCCATCCTTCTGTGGAACCCCCTGTGTAGCTCTGCTGCTCTTTCCCTCTCCCCCCATTCCCGCTATCCCGTCGCCCGTTTATTCGTGCTCTTCGTCTTCTGCCAGCCGGAGCTCGACGCGCACGTTCTGCGCCACCTTCCGCCACTTCATCGTGCGCTTCTCCCGTTCTTCATTCTCGATGTTTTCACCCTTTTTGGGAATTGGCGGGATCTTGAGTGCACGATGAGTTCGGGATCGTCGTTTGTCGGCGCCCGCGAGAATGGAAATACCATTGCCACACGGGACCGACAAGACAATGTTCGAGAAATTCTCGCAGCTATGCGAAAGATACCGCGAGCCGTCGTTGATCATTCTGTCCTTGTACGTGCCGCCGATCTTTTTCGGGTGCTTGCGCATCGCGATGGAAGGGGAATTAAAGGTCGAGGAAAGATAAAAAAATTTTATAGATTAAGATAGTTACACATTGCCTTTACCCCTGTGCGTTGTGTCTGAGTGCACGAAATTTAGTCACTACAATTCATTTCAATTTAGTCAACTGGCTTATAATTTGAAAAATATTATGACTTCAATATTCTTGTAATTTTCATCTCCAAATTTTAATATATTAATTACATATATTCTTTAAAAGTAATAAGTATCGGGGCTCTGTATATGCAAAAATATTTAGCAATTTGCCAAATATAGCTGTATGAAATTGCTTCCTCTTCTCACCATTGAAAATCTACTAATAACCAATCGATTGGTGGTCGTTTGGTAGTATTTGTTAGTCCATTCCCGACGAATGATAGTCAAAGTTGTAAATAACAATACGCAAAAAAAAACTTGTAACGCGCGTGAAGTCAGCCCCTCCTTTCATAAAATACGGCTTTCCAGACTGCGTAAGTAATCATAACTGTAAGCATTCGTTTGGTTGTTTATTAACGTTTGATAGTCCGTTCTCGATAATTGATAGTCAAAATTACAAATAATTATATGAAAAAAAACCTGCGCGCGTAAATCACCAATCGAGTGGTAATGGTCGTTAGTGGATTTTCAGTAGTAACTTCACACAGCTGATATAGATTAGAGTATTTTGATCTATCTGTCACTCATATACGACGTATTCCACCAATAGGAACTTAAGAACAGGCTATTATTTATTCTTGAACCGGTATAATTTTGCTGAATTCAGATTTCTATATTAAGCCTGCGTGAACTGTTGAATGACAATGGAAAAAATGACATTAAATTGATTTTTTGTACGATATAGACTCGAAATTGAACTCACTCGAGATTACACCGGTTCAATCTCCGATTTCTCCTCGCGGCTCGCGCTCTCTCGGGTCAGAAATAAATTTCGATGACTTCTTGCTCGCGAATCAACGCCTCTCATTCACCTCCCGATGAGAAGGCACGAGAGGGAGGAGGAGCTGAAGCAGGCAGGAGGATAATCCAGCGGACGGACAATACACATTCCGGTCCTGTGTTTTGTCGGCGGGACAAATTGCGACGCCCGTTAAACGCCCGCTTTTTGCCCGCGGCGGTCTTTCGTGCCCTTTGGGCGGCTCGTATGGGCGATGCACTTTGTTACGTTCGTCCTGACGACGTTGCCGTATATGTGGGATACGGAAACGCTTCTGACAGTGAGAAAATGTCGCGAGATATTTTTACCGTGAGATTTTTCACGTCGAAGAGAAAGTTCGTGTAACTATTTCGAACGGTCATATTTTTATCTCTGCATGTGTATAATGGTATGTGTATAATTGCGTATTTCTTATATAAAATGGCGTTTTTGCTTTCTTCATGCGCTCGTGCATATATTGAAAGAGAAAAGCTATATAACTTTTAAATGATAAAAGTAGAATTATATAAGAAACCATCGTGGAATTTATGGAATATCGATCGTTACCGATTTATACTATATTATTCGCATCGGGTAAACTGACGAGATCGTATCAGATGATTATTCTCAAGTTCCGTAGGCGGTGAGCCGTCGACCGATTGACAAATCCTCGAGCCTCTTTAAGCAGGTAAATCTTGGACGAACAATCCGAGGCGCCTGGCCGCGATCCCGCGGCTGGACCGTACTGCAACCGCATGATGTATAAATAATGTTGTGACTCACTGACCACGAAGTGAGTCAACCTCGAAACTAAGGCGATGCGTTCGCGCAAAACCACCTCCGTCTTCTAGACTCCACCTTCATCACGTAAATATCCCACTACCGCCGCCACTCTGTTATCCTGTCACTCGCGAGAGTCGGTCCCGCGGCAAAAAGCCGGGAGTCGGGCGAAGGATGTTCCTACGGGAGCCGAGCAAATTCAGACGAAAAGAGCCATTCATACATTTCCGGATAATTTATTCCCGCTTCCAAAAGCGGTAGTCGCCTTTTCGTTCCGCTAATCCTTTTTGTACGAACACAGAATATACTCGAGCGACTCTTTAGGCGGCAAAGACAAAGTTAAATTGTATCCACAGAAGCTTACGACAGAGTTAAGCAAATTGTTGTTGAATAGATCGTCTTGCATAAAAAGTTTGTAAAATAATTGGACAATTATTAAAAAGAAAATAAAGAAAAATGATGGTTCTTTAACAGAGACATTATTGAGATGATAGATATAATAACATAAGAAAGATATAATAACATAAGAAGATATAATAACATAAGAAATAACGAGGAAACGAATGAATTAATAGCCTCTGAAATGTGTATATTTATCTTCAGATGAGTTAATTTTGGTACTTAAACGCACACTTATTCACGGTTTAATATCGCCATCGTCAAGAAATGTCCGCGAATCAGCGTTTTTTCTTCGCGCTCACAAAGTTAATTCCGCCGGTGATTCTCGTTGTCATTAATTTAATTCGGGATAAACAAAATATCGTAGAGTCTGTTATGTTACAGGGGGGATGAGTAGGGTGCGACATTTTATGACCGGCCATTACCAGGCCATTTCGCCCGAATAAAATCGGCTTTTGCCCGTTGTTTCGTTTTTACGTGCCACTTTCCATGTGTTTTACCGTTCGCCGAGTTCCGGGTATGTCTTCCCGGTAGCCACTTACGCGTTCCTCCTGCAACTCGAGCGAGGGGAACACGCGAGTGTACCTACGTCGCGTTAACATTAACGACAAACTAAGTCGTAGGTCGGGAACTGTGAGAGCATAACTCCATTATTTGTGCAAACACGGAGTGACGCACTACAAGAATTTCAAATACGTCTTTTGTAATCTTGCAAAATATTCATCTTTTTTCAATGTATATTCGTTTTGTATGCATTTTACGCATACTTTTAAATATTTTAATATAAATTTTACGAAATAATTAAGAAATCTCAATGAATATAAAACTCACGATAAGACACTTTGAAAACTTAAGTGAAAGTATTAACTTATTGCATCGTCTTATTCTTGCGCATCCGTATCGAGTCTAATCGAAAAAGCTAACGGAGAATTATTCGCGGCGATTCACAGACTATGAGTCTGACCCTTTGAACGGACTGTCACCGGTTGAAAATGCCGTTCGATCTATTCGAGCGAGCGGCGTTGCGTGTATTCGACCCGAGATGACCTCGTTCAAGCCCTCAAAATAACTTTCGCTTCCGCCGAGACGCCCCGTCTAAACGATTATACCCGTCGAACCCTTTTTTTCTTCTCCAGATTTATCGATCCACCGCCAGATAAAGCTTAGTGACGCGTATCGGTACTTGTGTAAAAAAGTCCCATAATTTGTGAATGGTTTGACTGACGTTTGACTCTTCATGGGAATCAGTAAACAAAGCTTTTTCATCGTATTATGCAAGTGTTTGTCGTTACGAAATACGTGTATTTGTTTCCACCGGAAGTGGGTATTTTAAATTTTCTTAATTTTAATATTTTTTTACGAAACCCTTTTAAGAATATATCAATTATACATAAGAAAATCCGATAAGCAAAGAAATCTCCGGGGAATTTTGACATCTGGCTAATCAAATTTTAATGCGATTTCTTCAGCGGGGAAAACCGCTGTTTATGTTACTCGAGTCGAAAAATAGATTAGTGCCTGTTTATCGCAAGATAAAATCTGGTAATCTGGCCTTTTTCTTAAACTTTACGATTCGAGACCATCCAATCTTGCACGGTCGTCCTATTCTTTTTATCGTTCGACCTTTATTGTTCAAAACGTGTAACGCACGTGTGCATCCGGACAGCCGTTGTCGCCACCGCCGGTTCTAAAGTACGCTCTGATAAGTGAACCGAGCATGGGAAGATCTTGCTTGGCCAAGCGAAACGGTGTTGCAGATTACAATAATCGTCCCGCCATTTTGTGCGCGTGTTGTATCCGTAATGCACTTGCCCTGTAACGGAAATGAAGCTCGAAGCTGGAATGTAACGAGAGATAACATCAATATGCGATTTTTAAGTAAGAAGGATTTAATTCTCTGAGGCAGACGGCGCGAAAATGTCTGGAAAACGTCTCTTCTAAGCCTGGAAAGAGATCTTCCAATCTTTTAAACGTTTCCTCGGGCATACCTTAAATATTTAGGCTTTTGCTCTGTTGAAGGGAGGAAAGGCGAAAAAGGAGCTCGTTCATTTTAACAGTCTGTTTAAGGGCGTTTCGTGCATGAGCCGACGGGGAAAAAGTCGCGGCGCCCTGCGGTTTCTTGCGCGTAGCCGTCGGTGAAAGACGAGGAAGAGCGCGCCGCCGAGTGAAGACATTAAAGGTACCATGTCATTAACCATCTTTAGGTTCAAGTGGTCTTTTTTAATGAAGAGTAGATCGTGCGCGTGCAATCGGAGAAGAAAAGCGAACGAGGCGAGGCGGAACGCGCGCGCGCGCAAGGCAGACGGGATATTATTCTCCTCCTCCCGTTCTCTTACAATTAGACGCACGTTACTTTCGTCGGGGCAATTTCATTGCCGTCGAGCTTCCTGCCGCACGAAACGCTTGTTCGAAAGCGCCCCGTACACACCACACATTGTGGTACTTCCCCTTAAATTCTTCCACGCTCCTTAATGAAGCGCGAATTGCGAACCGGCCACACCTTCGAAATTTCACCACGTAGGTTCCTCGAATCATCATCGCGCAGTCTCATTGTCTGATGCACCACTATTACGCTGCCGATGTTTAATTAATTGCAGGATTTCATCATAATCTTCGTCATGCTGTATCTTGGAACGGCAACTTGAAAATTAAATATTAAAGATTTTTATATCGTGAAATTATTCATATTACTTAATCTTTACAAAAAAAAAAATATATATATATATATATATATTGGCAAAAGAGACGATTCAGTTTTACTGTAGAAAGTATTAGAAAAGAAATGAATAGAAGTATTTTGATTATTTTTTTACCCTTTCTACGATATTTTAATTTTTTGACGACATTTATTGCGTGACTTTGTTATTAAAATAGTCTCTCCTAATATCTCGCGGTCGTGTATTTAATCGTTGCCCTAAATACACGGTCGGGTTTCACGGAACTAATTTCCGGCTATTAGCAGTGTTTGTTCACGGCGATTTCGTTGCGCAAAAGCCATGAGGTCGAACTGTTCTACCAGTCAAAGACTCGTCTTTAGTGCCATATCGCCAGCGGCATTTAGATTCCTCTGTCCTTTCTAATGAACCGCGAATTATTTGCACTTATTGCGAAGCACGCGTTTTTGCGTCATCGAAACACATTCTTGAAGTCACGAGAGTGGCGCTTCGTTCCACTCTGCGCGATCCTCGTGAATGATAATTTAATATGTTTTCTAGCGATTTATTATTCCCTGCAGCTATTATACTTTTAGTCGGATGTGCATAAAGAAAGATTTCGGAATTCCTAACGGTATGCCGATGTATCGATTGAATGGTCGAAGGCAGGATTTCTTGTGTTTCTCACGCTCTGACAGAATGGTTTTCATTTTCACATCGAGCGAAATCGCAGTATATTCTAACGCATGAAGAATAGTCCTATTGTTTAATGAATGCACAATGCATAGATTGATGCTAAAAAAGAAAAGAAAAAAATAGAAAAGTAAAATAAACCTTTATCTAATGCATTGAAAGTAGACAAATAGAAAAATTAGAATAATATTTATTTAAAATAAATAAATTTTAATTAAAATAAAATAAACAGAAAAAATTATGGAAAAACTCTCATTTTGTCGCCCTTTCCTTCTGTCTAATGCAAATTTTTTTAGGAGTAAATCATGTGCGAAATAATACATTAACTTTGTCGGCAAATTAGGCCTATCATAGGCCCATATCGGCGAACCGACAATAAACGATTTCGGCGTTCACAAACGGGCAGATCGCGCGCACTAGAACGGACTCGATTGAGCTAAACTGGCGCAATGGATAAATTGCGGCACTTCGGCGCGTCGTCTTCTTTTTCTCGTGTCTTTCCTCTTCGACGATCGTCGATAGGCGGGCAGCGTGACGATCATTACATTCAATCGGTACGCCGGCATCGTTTCAAAAGCCGTGGCTCGGCACCGACGTGAACAAAAACTTTCGCGGAACAATCAGTTTGGGGGTACCTCCTCGCGCGAAGGGGGCAGGCTCGTCCACGAAACTGAGGTACGCCGATAATGACGCGTCGTTTAAGATACAGTTACGTCCCTGATTTCTTCTAATTAGTCCGCTTGAAACAAAACGGATCGTTAAGCGCTTCTCTTTCCGATAATCTCGAGATAACCGCAGATCCATCATCAGCCTGATTACGTTTTCGCCGGGGAAACGACTTAATCAAGACGGAGAGGAGTTCTCTTTCGTAATTTTTCGATTAAGGTTGGGCCACGGCAACCCTCCCGAGAGGGATGCGTATAATGACGCACCGTTGTTACACTCCCTAATTGGCTCGCAATTAATAATGCATGATTGCGTGAGCGCACAGCTACGCCGAGCGAGCGCTACGCCCGGTATAATCTCACTTCGCTAAAGAGCTCCGGCTCCGTTCACGCGATCCCCGTGCATGCGGAATCAGCGTGCGTCTTGTTAAGCCTCATTTACACAGACGGCCTTGAAAAATGGTTAAAATGTTGGCCGGCGACAAATTATGCAATCACGCGAGAAGCTATACTGGTGCTATTTCTAAAACCACACAACGTCTCGAAACAATCTTCAGACGAGAGTTGAAATTTTATCCGCGTTTAAATTTAATCGCGTAATAATTCAGAAATATGAAAGAAGTTGGTATGTGGCATTTTCTCTTTTCTATACTTCGGAACGTCTCGCAATGACAAGTGGGACTATGTTCACTTCACAACTTCGTATGCCTACTGGCTGCCTTCAGAAACATTTAAAGTATTAGCAAGTGGTACGTACAACGCGGTTCTTTATTTTCCCGATGTAGCTACAGCCGGTAGCACTCGGAGAATGCGACCGCCAGTTGCCCCCGTGATTTCAACAAATTAACCGCGTTGATGTGCAATGTGCTCTTCGCGATAAGTTGTTGCGGGGCAGATTGCGCGTATTTCGAGAGATTTACGACGTGGACCTGAGGCATCGGGCATAAATAACGCCGTTATACGCTCGCACGTACGTTACGTCTCGTCGTGTTATTAAGGCCATCAGCTGCTTCTGGTTGGTTCGCCAAGTACAGATTGACGTAATGCGACGATCATTGTGCGCGAGAGAGCCCGCGGCCGGTTCGGGCCGTGTAACGAAATGATTTCTGCAACCGTGCCTCGGACCGGTCTGTCGCCAAAAGGATATTACCAGCGCCATCAGATCACGAGCGACAAGATCCCGCTTGAAATTCTATCAAGTAATTTTTTACAATCATTCGCATGATTCGCTTATATCTCCAACGATGTAGGCATCAGAAATCGAACCAAGAAGAATTATTTAAACCTTGAGCCGTCATTTTGTGTCACAACTTTGCAAAACTTTTTAATGTGTGTGAAAGTCGAATTTGACTTCTGTTTTGTTATTTCTAATTGTATTTATATAGATTTATAAAATTGTGAATTTACGATGATCAAATAATAAAAACTTTCCTATTAATTTTTCGCTAAAATTAACGTCATTCTTGACGTAGCCTTTTTGGCTGAAAGGACGTCCGTTCTGGAGGAAACTCTGTGTGCAATAGGGACGTTTGCAAGATCATTCGTGCATTACCGGAATGGAATCAAATTACAGGTTGTTGTATGTAAGGCATACTTATCGGCGTACTCTGGGAGAATGCCTAAGGCATGAGTTTAGTATTAATGGTACCTGCCAGTGCAATAATCGAATGCCTGGTAATGCATAATGTTTACCGGCAGCGAAAATTATGCAGCTGAAAAGGAGTTTTTACCTCTAAGGAATCATCAAAGTGCACGAGCCGCGCGTACGTGTAGATACGCCTTGTATCTCGCGGAAAGCGCCGTCCACCTCTAAATGCGGCAATGATCCGTGCGGATTGCGCAATGTGCCTCCCGCGGTTACTAAACACGTCTGTATTCCTGCCCGTACATTTATCGTTAAATGAGCCGTTAGGCGTAATAGCAACACCGTCATATCTCCCCCATTGTATGAAATCAAAAAGGGTATGCGAAACTAATTAACGTAAGACCTACCTAATTTATCGCAGCCTCTTTTACGATTCTACAAAGAGAAGATTCTAAAATCTTGTGGTCACGCCGAGAGATAATTGTGAAACGCCGCGTTGTGTAGGTATACTACGGCAGAAATCTATCTCTCCGACGATTTATACCGCTACTCCGGCCAACACAGTTCAGCGTTAAATCGGAGGTGAGAATCGAGCGCCTTAATGCGCGATTTGTCGACGGTGATGCCGTCACGTATAAACGCGACTATAAACGCGCGGCACATCATGCGGCTTCAAGTTCGTCGCACGCGCGTTGTTCTTTCCTTCTCGCGCGCGCAAACGCTTTTAACGACCGCGGGGGGACCGGCCGGCGCGTGTTTTAATTGCGATCGAAGCGATCGTTAGAAGGTACAAACGACCGCGTCTCCGCGATAAAGGCGGCCGGGAGCACGAGTCGTTAATAGCGACGCAATTTCTCTGTTTTATGTTTGCAGGCGTGCGCGCCCAGGTACATCTGGTTCTCGATGTCGCACCCAAAGTACGATGACAGTAAGTGGAACAAGGGAGTCTCGGCGGGCAGCAGAAGAGACCCGGTGGGCACATGCTGGGTCGTCGATAATAACTTGAGTCAGTCGCAGGAATACTCGCCTTGTCGCTCGAGTAAGTTAATTTCATTAGTATTATACAAACTTTCTCAAATGTTACAAAAGTTACTTCCTTTCGCATTCTGACATCCTTGATGATTTTAAGGCGGAATTAACACCAGGCTACTCGTGTACGGTTTTTAACGTCAAACATACTGATAACATTTTTTTTTTAAAGTGATTAAACTTCTGTCAAGACGAGGTCTGTTAAATGAAACAAAGTCGGATGCAGAATTTTTTTACTCCATACATCTCTGTGACCGGTATTCGTAGACGATTCTTATATTTTAAAACCGTCTTGAGTACAATATTAAAATATGGCCAATACACAGAGCCATATTACTATTTAAGATATTATTCAAAAAGGTCTCTTGAAATAAGAATTGACTACAAATACCGGTTTATATCTATTCTCCTATATCTCAACGATAACGTATACGTTACTTTAGTACTTGAACCTTTAGGACCAGTAACCCAAAGTGCACGATTTTACGTGCCTTTGTTCTCGTCAATTAACAAAACGAAAAAGCTCTCTCTGTAGTTTCCGTTTCTGACGAAAGCCTCGCCTCGCGATAAAGTAAACAGAGCGACGCACGAGTGAATGTTTAATTTCCACTCTCACCATTCTCTCTATCGCCGGTATCGAACTCTCTCCCTCAAGGGTGGTACGATTTATAGTGCGCGCGTCGCGCCGCTGTCCGGATATAGCTCGGTTTACGAGACAGCGCGGAGATGGAAAAAAAAAAGGAAAATATCTTTAGAGATTTTTGTGCGTCTGTGGAACTACGTTTGCGCGACGTGAGTGCTATAAACATTTGTGAAACAGGCACACTCGAAGACGCAAGACAAGAGCCGAAGGCGTTCTTGAGAGGGTAGCTCCTCCTTGTCCGCCTCGCCGAGGATCTCACGAGGACGAATTTCCTTTGCGACGCGACAAGGATTCCTCTGTGCAGCCGACATACGGTTGTGTTCTCCTGCACGCATAGCGACCGTAAATACGTCATGTAACAGGATACTTCCTGCCGGCGACTTAGGTCTGCACTCTGCATCGTGTCTTAATGACAAAGGACATATCGATTTTCGGCACCGCCTCGCCCGAATCCGGTCATTTCAAATCAATAATTAGCGATGACTTCAGTTACTTAGCGAGCATAGAATGGCTATGGCGTACCCCTCACGAATGCAATCATTTAGCAATTTTAGATGTCATATATTAGAAGAATTTATATTTGGTTGTTTTTCGGGGAGAGAGAAAATAAATATAAGCGAACGTGAATTTCCCGCTATTTTAATATTCGCGACGATCGTCTCGAATTTCTCGTGGATTTTTTTATTGTAAACTAACTTGGAAAATTATTTTATTTTATTTTCAAATGTACGAATTCACTTTCCAAGCTTACGAATTCATTGTGTTCTTGTTACTCGCGATAGTAAGTCCCGTACGTATAGATTGTGGTTTCTTGATAACGTTCCTTTAAAAATACCATATTTAACTTTTATCTTATGGTTATCAATATGACGCTGACACACAGGATGTCGCCGGACATTACGGATATAGACAAAACGCAGCCTTGTATGTCATTCACATTGTTTTTGAAATAATACCCATGATTTTATATCATGATAATATCGATCACATAGACTAAATTGTCTATTGTTATTTTGAAAACTTGATTTTTTTCTGTAGATTTGTCATGATTTTTTGAAAAAATCGGACTAAATCCGTCAATTATAAATCCAATTAAATTTCTCCCAGTTTTCTATTCTGAAAGTCATATAGTTTGCATTAGCGTATATAGCTTACGAGATTTGTTCGCCGAAACGCAAATAACATTAGGCGTGTTTTTAGAATCGCATTTTCCTGCAATTAAAGTCGCGCGCTTCCTCACGCGCGAGTGAACATTTCGGCAACCCCGTCACTATTGCGTGCTTTATGACGCGCGAACTGACGCACTTCCGGTCGTTCGGGGGAAGACTCGAATATTCATTCTTCGTACATATTGAATTGAACGTAAATTAAAATTAAATAATTAAATCAAACGGCGTAATTGAAATCTCAAAGTAATAAATGAATAATAATTGGAGCAATAAATCCTTAGATAATTTTTATTTGGAATAAAATTGGTAGCTATTGTTTTTAACAATTACTAAATGACATTCAAATTAATACAGTTTTCTTAAATATTTTGCAATAAATTAATCTTAATTTTATTTCTATATATCAATTTAATATTGGTTTATCTAATATTAATATATATAATTTGTGTATTTTAAAATCTATAATTGAATAGAAATATATTCAATTATAACAAAATGTAAAATTATATAAAGATAAGATCTTATAAAGAATTATATAAAGATAATGTCTTGTAAAAAAAGAAAACTCTCGTACAAAGGTGACGTTGCCTGGCGGCTTTCCAAATAAATATTACTAGAATTCGCCGAAGCAAAATCTTCGCGGAACACAAAGTGCGGAAGCGAACCCCTAGCCTCGATGACGACGACGACGACGATGATGTGAGCTCATCGTCCAGAAATTCCGCAACGACCGCGCAATTAAACAATTTGTAGGAGCCGAGACGAGCGAACGAACTGCTTGGTGCCGCTTTTCCCGAGAATTGTAAAGCCTTTTTAGCGAGGCGTTAGATCTCACCCGTAGTTTACAACGTCATGTCGACGTTATTTTATCGCACACCAGAGTCGTATCAAGTCGCTCATAATCGCCTTTTCTGGAATTAAACGTCCATCACCCCGCTGTCTGTTTGCCCGTCCGTTGTTGTCCACTGCAGGACAAGCAGAGACGACAACGAGGCTATCAGTGGCTTTCATCTGCAATTTTCTTCGTAAGATCGCCATGATAGATCACTCGCAAATGGATATATATGAAAAAGTGCCCCAGCAAACAGTTTCTTTATAGAAAGATATATTAAATATTACATATCCGTGGCATAAATTCTGCGAGAAAATTGGAAGCCTGACCGTTTGAAAAAATTTGTGAAGAGAAAAGATGAACAATTTTAATGGTTATAATTATTTATTTTAGAATTGGTCAATTCAGTAAAACGAGTGCAATGCGAAATATATACTCTCGTTTTGTTGACTTGATCAATTACGAAATAAATAATTATTGCTTAAATAGTCCACTTTTTGTCTTTACAAATTTTTTTAAACAATCGGGCTTCCAGCTATCGCAGCACGCTGTTAAGAAATAAATCCATTTGTAAGACTAGAATATATGGCATGACTACGTATAGTTAAAAAATATAAATAAAAGAGTTGTTTCAATAATGAAATAATTTCTTCCAAAATCTGAATCATTGCACTTTGAAAAATAGAAAATCTTAAGAGCGAAAATTTTCTAAAATCAAGTGTATTTCAACCGTTTCTTATTTCCTATCTCTTGTATGGTATGTGTTAACAATTCCGACAAGATAAGGAGAATGATTACGCGGTCGTTTGCGGGTCGGTGTCTTGAACAAATTTCGCGAAATGCGATTACGCGGAAATCAGATCGAGTGTCGCCACATTCTGATTACACCTTATAAAACGACGGTTTGATCCTGTTTTACAAGCTCGACTTCTGGCTATCCAGTGAATAAAATGTAATTCTATTGTAATTGGTGCCTGTGTAGCACTCACAGAAGTTCATATGAACAACTGTGAAATTCATTTTTTGTTATATGATAACATTAATTAAAAGGAAAAACTGTTCTGTAAAAGTTTACGTTTTATAAACTCATTTTGTAACGTTAGTTACGTCTGCTTCCTCATTAGTTACTTTTTGTAAAATTGGTATCTTATTATTTAATTTAAAAAATATACGTCGCTACCTTGTTGCTATATTTAATAGTCTCGAAACGAATAAGAGCAAGTCGGGTAGAGATGTACAGAGGAAAACATTTTTCACGTGCGCGATTAACAAAAGGAAGGCAGCAATGGAGAATTACAGTAAGTGCATTCCTCGATGAAAGGCGCCCACTCGCTCGAGTGGCTGAGAGGCATCGGAAAAAAAAAAGAAAATAATAATTGGAAGGCGCCTCTCGGACTAAGGCGCTAACTCGGCACCGTTCTAACGAGGCCAATTAGCACTTAATCCTACTTGAATTACGATCGAGCTACCGATCTCCAGCAAAGCGACAGTATATTCCATCTCTCGGTATTGCAGTTTCATTAGAATAATTTCTTTTTAGATATGTAATTATATCGTGAGTAGTTTATTTTTGCACAAGAAGGAAGAATGAGTTTTTCGATTCCTTGAAGAAAGGATTTCTCTCTCGAATTACCGTTATAAATTTTTAATATCACGCAAGATTAATTAATGGCTATTAAAATTTGTATTGTAAAATATAAGGAATTATTAATTATATCGAGCATTTACGTGAAATAAGATTAATTCTCGTAATTCTTAAATGAAAAATTCTAGTTTCTTAATTGAAATTAACTTTAATTGAAAAATCCTAGTTTCTCAATTGACATAAATCTTGATTGAAAAATCGACGTAGAAACTAATGTAAGAATATATATTTTTATTGCGATCGCGGTGTCGCCTCATTTCTGAATAAAAGAAGTGACCCGATAATGCATATTGAGGATACGTAATCACGCACCGACGACGCACGCACACACGCATGTAGAACAAGAATTACAGTAGCTCCATTCATTCCTCGTAACTCGATTAAGGGTCGGTCATACAACTCCGACTCGTCTCCTGTAACGCTCCGATTTCTTTATTAGGCGCTGCATCGTCAAAATCATTCATGGCCAAAATCATCTTCAGTTTAAACTCTCTCGTCGTTTCTTTTATTAAATTAACGTCTCGCCGTTGCGTCTATCACGCACATAAAAAAGATATTTGTTTTATATTCAGGCTCACTTAAAAAAGATACTTGTTTTATATTCGGGATTACTCCACGACACATTCTGAGACTCTTCGATATCAAATGGAAAAAAAAACCGTAAATGTTTCCTTGCTAGATAAGAAAAATGTTTCTTTTTCTCTCTCTTCTTGTATTCGATGTCGACTCGAGTTTGAAAGTGGAGTGGCCTCTTACCGACGAGAATAGCACCCTTGCAAAGCGCGAGGACGAGACGGATTATAAATAGATCGACCACCGACGATATCGCGGTCGAACGCACATCCGTTGTTACTTCACGGATGATACCATTATCGCGATTCGCCGATAACAACTTTCAACGACCCGTTTAGCATCGTCACACCTAAGAATTAACCAATTACTAAGTTCATTTATCTTTCTAATTTGAAGAAATGCAGGTTTTGTGTCGATAATTTCTGTTAAAAAATAGGGAATCGAAAGGGTTAAATTGATCGCAACTATCTCTCTGAGTGAAATTATTCTCGCGAGACTCTTTTTGACAGCCGATGATTTAAAACTTCCATCGACTTGCAAGTTGAGCTCCGGCCACTGTTTTGAGAGCGACATGCGTGTCACCGATGTTCGACGAGTGGCGCCGATCGCTCGCTTTATATTTGCTTTTCCGACGACGACGACAGCGACGACAAAGACGGCCGCGACCGGATTGATGTAATTGCGTGACTGACAGTTCGTCTAAAGTGACTGATCGGCTGTCAAGAGGTCCATTGCTGCTGCTGCTGCTGCTGCTGCAGTCATAGCGTACAACGTACGTACGTGCAC
>NW_012027843.1:526539-527192 GCF_000956235.1 Wasmannia auropunctata
TTTTTCAATGGGAATATCATCGAAACTACGAGAGATAGAAAAAAATGTTCCGAATAAAAGTTGAATGGCTTTAAGAGTACTTTATAATTATAATTTAAAATAATTTTTTTATTGTTTATTTTTTTGTTTACCTCCACCACTCAAATTTTTTTTTATTTTTCGAATTTTTTTATTTTACCAAATTAAAGTTTATTTTAAGACGAATTCAACCATATGTTAAAGTTATTTTCCGAAATATCATTTTTCAGAAACAATTATATAAGCCTCTATATGCACACCATCCGTACTCGTTTACGCTGCGCGCTCGCAGCAATTCTTCACGCAGCACGTTCTGCTCGCATTTAACAGGGGATGAAAGCAAATCTATTTCCGCAATACTCTGCGGATGTATAACTATGAATCCTTTTTATCGCGCACGGCTAGACAACGCTTACGAAGTAAAATTTGAATGTCGTGGGGTCAAATCGATGTAAACAACTATTGCGGAAACGGATATATATAATCACGGAAGTTTCTTATCGCGCAGATAATATTTGCGAAGCATTTGAATATTATAATTTCAAGACTGAAATAGTGAAAGACGCATACGCAGTAAATTATTCCTAATTTTATTGTAGTATAACATAAATATAAGTATAGGAATACACGTGCAA